>NC_072472.1:19658053-19808581 GCF_027596085.1 Anoplopoma fimbria | reverse complement strand
GCTAAAATAAGTGACAAATACATCTATTCTCAAGGTGCGTCTGGGGTCACTGTGAAGGAACATTTTACCACTCCTTTTAAGTGTAATTACTCTGATGACGTTGGACAGGTAAAAACTAAACAAGCTTTTCTTTTGTCTCCACGCTGTCCCATTAATCTCATGGGTAGAGATTTGATGTGTGCACTGGGCATTAATCTCATCTCAACCCCAGATGGACTCAGAGTAACAAGAACGCTTCCTGCTGAGCCTTCTATGGTTAAATACAGCTTACAGATTCCTCTGTATGTTTACCAATGGAGGATTCCATTTCCGGTAGCTCAGGAAATGGCTTCCTTGGCTCACAGCCTAGCTAGTCCACTAGCAGATTTCATGTCCCCTGAACATCTACACTGCACTACACATGTTTCACATGGACCTGACAAAGACTATGAGGAACATTTCTTCAGAGACTTGAACGACAAACTTGACACATGTGACTTTTATGTATCAGACTCATGTTGTGCTATTTCTGTCTCCCTCTCCACTGACCAGTTGTCCCTGTTCAAGATTGACGGCTCTTATCCTCATGTCTCTCTCTCAAAAAGCGATGACGAGAAATGGCGAAATCTGGGACCCTTTGTGAGAAGGTGCAGATCATTAACCGACTGGACTTCCACTCTGGATCCCAAGGTCATGTATTCTTCTTCTGCTGGTGTGTACAGACAGCCGTTCCACTGTTGTCTCTACACCTTAAGAAAACAGGTTGCTACAGCTCTGCCATCACCTGCCAGCACACCTCTGCACAACATCCAACCGGGTGACTATGTGGTAGTGAAAGATTTCAGGAGGAAACACTGGAAAGCAAAACGTTGGCAGGGTCCCTTCCAGGTGCTCCTGGTTACCTACACAGCTGTCAAGGTAGCTGAAAGAGCCACGTGGATCCACGCCAGCCACTGCAAGCTGGTTCCTCTGCCAAGAGAACCCCCACAGACACCGACTACAACAGAAGGATAAAGCATCTAGTAAAAAGACGAACGTCCTCGTTGGAACAAGCTCAAACGTGACGTACAAGCGCAGTTCTTGTGTCACCACCGCGGGATCAACTCACTCCATCATGGAACGACCACAACCATGGTATCCATTCCGTCGCCTAGGCTGTGGCCTTAGGGGTTCCGTATGTGTCCTAACGGTTGTTACTGTAATCATTGTAATCCCTATCCTTCTTCTATGTAGACCATATCCTCAGCTGCCCACAACCTTGGTTAACGTTAACTTCACATTAGACAACGCAACCAACCAGATTCCACCCGGCTATTCAAGTGATACTGATGATAGTGACTCGGATGAAGAAGCCTGTGTATGAATAATATGTATATACTATGTTTGATCAATATAATGATCAAAAGGGGGGAATGTAATGGAAAATTATATTAGTGTAAATTGGAAGTATATAGTGTAAAGGTTTTGAATGAAATGTACTATGATGTGTACTCTAAAGGTCGAGAACCTCGTCTCTCCTTATGTCCCTTCACCTCTTTGTCATTCATGCCCCCACCTTTTGGCCCTCTCACACCTTGGTCCTTCCTCCCCACCTGAGACTCATACCCACCTTTTGGTCATTTTCCTCTCCTTTGTTTCTTCTTTGATATTCATGCGCCCCTTTTGTTCTTCATACCCCCCTCCATCACACATTCATTGTCAGGAGATGCTAACTCAGAACTGAGCCTGGCCACCCCGGCTCCCATATATAGAGGGGTGAGCAGCCTTACTCGGGAGTTCAGTACTTTGCAGGCTCCCGGTGACTCTGTACGGTGTACTGTAACTTCTGGCTCTTTCATGCAAAGAAATAAAATACCGCAAGGACATTTCATTTGTCATTGGATCATTATTTCAACGCTCATTGGGACTCATCTCGGGACATAGATAGTACTAGTACAAATTGGGTATTAGTATAGTAAATTGTATTGGAAAACTTCCACCACAGGCTCCACGCAAGATCTCACCCCGTGGGGCCAAAATGATCACAAGAACGGTGAACAAAAATCCCAGAACCACACAGGGGGACCTAGTGAATGACCTGCAGAGAGCTGGGACCAAAGTAACAAAGGCTACCATCAGTAACACACTACGCCGCCAGGGACTCAAATCCTGCAGTGCCAGACGTGTCCCCCTGCTTAAGCCAGTACATGTCCAGGCCCGTCTGAAGTTTGCTAGAGAGCATTTGGATGATCCAGAAGAGGATTGGGAGAATGTCATATGGTCAGATGAAACCAAAATAGAACTTTTTGGTAAAAACTCAACTCGTCGTGTTTGGAGGAGAAAGAATGCCGAGTTGCATCCAAAGAACACCATACCTACTGTGAAGCATGGGGGTGGAAACATCATGCTTTGGGGCTGTTTTTCTGCAAGGGGACCAGGACGACTGATCCGTGTAAAGGAAAGAATGAATGGGGCCATGTATCGTGAGATTTTGAGTGAAAACCTCCTTCCATCAGCAAGGGCATTGAAGATGAAACGTGGCTGGGTCTTTCAGCATGACAATGATCCCAAACACACCGCCCGGGCAACGAAGGAGTGGCTTCGTAAGAAGCATTTCAAGGTCCTGGAGTGGCCTAGCCAGTCTCCAGATCTCAACCCCATAGAAAATCTGTGGAGGGAGTTGAAAGTCCGTGTTGCCCAGCGACAGCCCCAAAACATCACTGCTCTAGAGGAGATCTGCATGGAGGAATGGGCCAAAATACCAGCAACAGTGTGTGAAAAGCTTGTGAAGACTTACAGAAAACGTTTGACCTCTGTCATTGCCAACAAAGGGTATATAACAAAGTATTGAGATGAACTTTTGTTATTGACCAAATACTTATTTTCCACCATAATTTGCAAATATATTCTTTAAAAATCAGACAATGTGATTTTCAGGAATTTCTTTTCTCATTTTGTCTCTCATAGTTTAGGTATACCTATGATGAAAATTACAGGCCTCTCTCATCTTTTTAAGTGGGAGAACTTGCACAATTGGTGGCTGACTAAATACTTTTTTGCCCCACTGTATCTAATACATCTAAGAACTTCTACACATGCAAATGTGTAAATAAATCATAAATGTGCAACCCTGTGTTGCATAATGACAATAAATACTCCTTGAATCTTGAATATAAAAAAACATAAATACTCACAATGAGGAGTATTAGAAGCAAAACAAGCAATAGTAATAGTTTTACTTTGAATCCTTACAGAGACATTAATTCATCTTCTCTTCTGACTAACACGTAATACCAGCACTATCTGTGTCTTATATGGACAAAAAGAAAAACAACTGCGTTAGTAATATCTCTCTCTGCATGGAATAAAAAAAGAATCAGCGATTTTTACAGAACTAAGCAGAAACCCTTTTTCAATTACAGTCAATGTTGAACATTTATTCAGGATTAACAAGCATGGCTATAAACACAATGATTGACATTAGAAAGAGCGACTGATATGAACTTAATTTCCCCTAGAGTTTCTGCCGTCTCCCTGCTTGATCAAAAACAGAGGTGCTTCAAACAGGATCCCCCCTCCTCTCCTCCTCCCCCCGCTTTCCGGCTACAGTGGACTTGTAAGAAGACACAGCCTCTGCAGAAGCTGACGGCTGAGGAAGCGAAATGCTACACAGTAGATGGAGGGAAGCATGTCTGATTTGTCTGGGGGC
Organism: Anoplopoma fimbria; assembly: GCF_027596085.1. Taxonomy (NCBI): domain Eukaryota; kingdom Metazoa; phylum Chordata; class Actinopteri; order Perciformes; family Anoplopomatidae; genus Anoplopoma; species Anoplopoma fimbria. The sequence goes on along the minus strand of NC_072472.1, from coordinate 19,804,914 downwards.
CTGTCAGACTATCAGGTATGACATGAACAGATGGCCTAGCAGAACCACTTGAGGCTCAGAGACAACCTATAAAATATACTCGTTTCACCTAGGTAGTGGCCTTCAGAAAAGAGCTTCTAAGAGGCACCACACTCTGGTCTAGCGAGAGACATTTGGAGAGCATGCAAAACAGATGTGACTGATTGAGACCCAGTTGACCTTTTTTAGTTGGATACAGCGCATAAACAGTGGAGAGTTTACCACAACTGCTCAATATACAAACAAAGAGTGAGCTAGAGACGGTGAGAGTGTGTGAGTGTGTGTACGTACAAGCCCTCCCTGTAGCCATCAATGAGGGCCTGGAACAGCGGTTTGTTGTGGGGGATGGTCTGCAGTATGTTGCTGTCATTGGTCACATAGCCGATGGCCCACTGGCCCAGCCGCGTACAACTCAGTCTGAAGATGTAACTAAGAGAGAGAGAGAAGACAGAAGTGCATGGTTCACACAAACAAGCTGCAAAACCAAACACCTGGAACAAATACTAATGTTTAAAGCAATATAACTCAATCTGAATGTCAAGTTTCCTGTGGTATTGTATCAAGAACCCTCAAATAGCTGTGAGTGGACTGTTGTAAATCATTTTTGATAAAGTTGTGTTTCTGAAATAATATTAAGACTGATCGCACAATTATATGTAGTTTTACAGTGCTTTGAGTGATCGGAAGACTAGAAAAGTGCCATACAAGTAAAAGTTCATTACCATCCATTCACCATATGATCATAATTTAGATAAATTAAGAGATTAAGATAACATTTTAATCTGGTCTTGTGTTTCCTGTGGTCACACTTTTATTTTTATTGATTTTATTCATGGAATTCATCTATATTGTTTGTTGTATGCATGTTAATGTAAAGCACATTGAGTTTATCTGTTATAAATGGTGCTCTATAAATATCTAGCCTTACTTTGCAAAGGGCACTCTTTTCAAAGATCTGAGAGAGAACGCAAATATACATCAGGTCTAAGGGGATTTAATATATTTAGTACAACAAGTACAACACAACAGTATGGTTGAGCTGCACTCTCTAATCGCTCTAATCGTTTCATTGCACAATTTGTAAACGGTTTTAAGGCTTTAAACTTACTCCAATGTAAAACCAATCTACGTCATTATTAGAAGTTTAGAGCAACTGATGTAGTATAGAGTGTGCAACAGCCCCTTTAGAATGGGTGGGTCAAACAAACACAGGACTTTTACCAAGGAGAATATTGATCGTGTCCCTTGTAAAACTAAAAGTCAACGCTGACTTACTATATGACTTGTTAGTCACATGAGTCAGCGTATACCACAAACTTTCCTAATACTTACTAAGCAGTTCTGCTTCCTAAACCTAACTTTCTATGAAGACGGAGGTATATTTTGAAAAGATACTATGGATGCAATAGGCCTAAATTGACACGCCGTCCCCGACACGTTCAAAACTTACGCTAGAGAAGAATCTAGAGTGTCAAAGTTTGAAGATTACTACTAACCAAGCCTCTGTATTTGATCTGAGAATACTTGGCCCCAACACACACTGCAGTCTTACTGTACCTGTGTGTGTGTGTGTGTGTGTGTGTGTGTGTGTGTGTGTGTGTGTGTGTGTGTGTGTGTGTGTGTGTGTGTGTGTGTGTGTGTGGGATGTTGATAGTTTAAAAATGTGGATCAGGTCTTGTTTAGGGCAAATGAAGATCTTGATCAATTCTTAGGACTTGAGGTGCTATCATTATGGGGTGCAAACATAAAGAAAAAAAACAACTCATTTTTCAAATACTCTTTGAATGGTAACTGTCTATCAAATTTGTCTTATTTCAGGAAGGATATTTTCCTATTTGGCCCTTTCCGTTATAATTTCATTAACAGTCATGATGGGTCTCTATCTGTAACTAACACTTATAGCCTTTTCAAATTGTCAAGACAAGGGTAGAGCAGATGAGATAATTACAGCTAACCCCCTTCAACCAATGAGATGTGAGCACATAACCCCACTCTTCCATCAGAAGATCGGCAGCTCGATCCCCAGCTCCTCTAGTCCATGTAGATGTGTCCTTGGGCATGACGCTTAACCAAAAGTTGCTCCCGAAAGGCGTGAATGCATGGTAGCCCCTGCCATCAGTGTATGAATGGGTGAATGATGACATGTAGTGTCAAAGCACTTTGAGGGGTTGTAGGACTAGAACAGTGCTTTACAAGTACAGTCCATTTACCATTTATTGTAACTGGGATATGATCAATATATCCTGAGTAGATATTTCATCAATCAGTAAGATGTGTGTTGTGGGCATCAATGAATCTTCATACAAAGACTTTTTATAATATCTTACAAAAAGTAATTTTTCACACATTCTCCTACGAATGTCCAGCATCATGAGTGTTCAGTGCGCCTGCGGAAGCCGCTGCATTAGAGAACTGTTAAGGAAACAAACTACTAGCTTAGGTTAAGGAAAAGATTGTGGTTTGGGTTGAAATAAGTATGATTCTTACACAAAATCACTATGTTTATTACGTAACCTTCGTAAACGTAACCAAGGCAGGAAAAATTTGTCAACGTTGACTTTTGAGTTCTTTGTTTTTTTTAAGGTTTACACTAGCCGTAGTGAAGCCGGCGTAAAGGTGCACGCACCTGCAAATAGTTCACTTACAGAAGCACTATTAATATGCCTGAGGAAGATGGTCAATTCGTTTTTTAGATGCCTTAGAAAGTGGAGGTCTTAAAAATCAACATTTGAGGAAATAATTTGCAGCCAGATCAAATTGTTTCCAGGATATTAAACCTTTGTTTAATTATAATGCATTTAATACTTGACTTATTGCTTTACAGGGCTTGTACAAAAGGCAATAAAGTATTCCATTAATATGATATATGAGTTTACACTTAATAATAGTACAATTCCAATGAAGACTGTAACCAGCGTTTTGCTGATAACAGTCTTCATTGGAATTGTACAGATGAAGTTTAAGTTTGTAAATGGTATTTGCATCTTTCACTATGTGATCAGCTCCCTACTACTGCATTCTAACCCCTTCCACGCTCACTTACACACCGACATTTGTAAGTGACTGGCTAATCACAGAGCATGCACTGCTCAGCTCAAGGCTATATGAGCTGCTCGCAATGAATTAGCACTGTATTTTCTCAAGCTACTTTCTCCCTCTCACCAGGAACTTGCCACAGTGGGCAAAAGAACACCACACTAAACACAGTTTTTTTTTTGTTACCATTCATTTCAGAGATCAGTGTGTAGGCTACTGCTACTGCTTTTTTCATATTCTACAATGCCTATAAAAAGTATTCACCCCCTTGGATGTTTCACCATTTTGTTGCTTTTATACATGAAATCATGGTCAATATAATTTGGCTTTTTTGACAAGAATTTGCAAAAACAGATTTTTTCAAAATAATGTCAATTAATTAAAAATATTCAAGGTAAAGTAAATGATTGCATAAATATTCACCTCCTTCAGGTCAGTATTTAGAAGATGCACCTTTGGCTGCAATTACAGCACTGAGTATGTGTGGATATGTCTCAATCAGGCTGGCACATCTGGACACTGCAATTTTTCTCCATTCTTCCTTGCAAAACAGCTCAAGCTCTGTCAGGTTGCTCGGGGATCGGGCGTGAACAGCTCTTTTCAAGTCCAGCCACAAATTCTCGATTGGATTGAGATCTGGGCTTTGACTTGGCCACTCCAGAACATTCACCTTGTTGTCTTTGAACCATTTCTGTGTAGCTTTTGCTGTATGCTTGGGGTCGTTGTCTTGCTGGAAAATAAATCTTCTCCCAAGTCGTAGCTCTCTTGCATACTGAGTCAGATTATCCTCCAGGATTTGGCGATATTTTTCTGCATTCATAATAATAATAATAATAATAACAACTTTATTTATATAGCACCTTTTAAAAACAAGGTTTACAAAGTGCTTCGACAGACAAGCCAGCAAAACAGTGCAATAGAAGAAACATTAAGAACAATCATTAGGATAAATGTTCCCCTCTACCTTTACAAGCCTTCCAGGGCCTAGTGCTGAGAAGCATCCCCAGAGCTTGATGCTGCCACCACACTTCACGGTGGAGATGGTATGTTTGTGGTGATGTGCAGTGTTTGGTGTTCGCCAAACATAGCATCTAGTCTGATGGCCAAAAAGCTACATTTTTGTCTCATCAGACCAAAGAACCTTCTTCCAATTGACCTTGGAGTCTCCCACATGCCTTTGGGCTAATTCCAGGCGAGAGTTCATATGAGCTTTTTTCAACAGTGGCTTTCTCTTTGCCACTCTCCCATACAGCTTCGACTGGTGAAGAACCCGGGCAACAGTTGTTGTATGTACAGTCTCTCCCATCTGAGCCACTGAAGCTTTTAACTCCTTCAGAGTGGTCGTAGGTGTCTTGGTGGCCTCCCTCACCAGTCTTCTTCTTGCCCGGTCACTTAGTTTATGAGGACGGTCAGCTCTAGGCAGATTTAAACAAGTGCCATACTCCTTCCATTTCTTAATGATGGATTTAACTGAACTCTGTGGGATGTCCAGTGAGTTGGAAATCTTTTTGTAGCCATCTCCTGACTTATACTTTTCAATGATCTTTTCTCTGAGTTGCTTGGAGTGTTCTTTGTCTTCATGTTGCAATTGTAGCAGGAATACTGATGAACCAGAGACTGGACCTCCCAGACACAGGTGTTTTTATACTACAATCACTTGACACACATCAACTGCACTCAGGTGATCTCCATTTCACTAATTGTGACACTGCTGGCATCAACTAGCTGGACCTCTGTTGAATTAGGTCAGTCACTTTAAAGGGGGTGAATATTAATGCAAACACTTATTTTACACTATATATTTTAATTAATTTACATTAGTTTGTAAAAATCTGTTTTCACTTTGACATGAAAGAAGCTTTTTTTGCAAATTCTTGTCAAAAAAGCCAAATTATATTAACCATGATTTCATGTATAAAAGCAACAAAAGGGGAAAACATCCAAGGGGGGTGAATACTTTTTATAGGCATTGTACACTTGTTTCCACTTATTGGACAGCCGGATTTCCGTCACAGAAACTGATTCTTGCTGTGTCATATCATACATTTTGAATCATAAGCTTTGAAACTAAGACATGTTTTATGAATGTACACAACAGAAATAAGTAGCTTTGGGAAGGTTGTTCACTGACAACGGACCGAGGCTAAGAGGTGTGACAACAAAGCACGACCTGTTTCTGACACATAAAATCCCAAATGCAAATTTGGGAAATTCATAAACATTCTCTATTTATATATATCTGTTGCCTTTGAGCCTGACTTCCAAGGCTATTTGCTAGGGCTACCAACGTCGTAAATATTTATTAGCACATGTGCAGGCTGAGGAGATTGATAGTTATATTCATGAAAATTGGATCCTGAAGCGGCACATTGCCTCTCAGTCCTGGCTGTGTCTCTGCATACAGATAACAACGGAGAGGATGCGGCTGACAGGTGGGAGCGGTTCAGATAAGTCAAGGGTAAACAAAACCTAACTTATTGGAATATCAAAGAGGCAGCAAAAGGTTATTATAGCGCAACCCCCAGATTAATTTAAATTAATTTCTCATCAGTTTCTTATTAAAAAGAACACAGGTAAACATGAACACACTAATATCTGCATAAGACAGATCAGTTTTACAAGTATATCCTCTGCTGGGCCGTTTTGATGTTTGTGTCAATGTTGGACATCCACTAGGTCCCATTTGTGGATCCCTGAAACCTGAAGGTCTCCATAGCTGACACAGAGTTGTACAGTATAGAGATAGGGAGGCGGTCTAGGAGTCCCTCTCTGAAGTCCACCGTCATTGCGGAGACGGTCATAAATGCCTCTAGGTGGTGAATCACTGTTATTGACTGATTTTCAGGGGATAGCAATATGCTTTGTTGTGTCATGTTTGGGCTAGTTAGTTAGCTAGCTTGCTTGTCTATTCCACCATGCTACAGTTCCAGAACACAGAAAGCGACACACAAACGTTCACATTACTATAACTATTACCTGTACCATTACACTTATTGGCTTTGCTTCTTCCCTGGAGTGTTTGTGCTTTCTCGCCTCGCAGGTTTCCATGAATCGTTGTGGTACCTGGACCGTGCTCGTGCCTTCTACCGTGACCCGGCTGACACCCACTGCTACTTCCATTATTATTATTAGTCACATTACTATTACTATTCCCTATATCATTATTTAATTTCTACTATAGTCATTGCTGCTGTTATTATAAGTAGTCTTAATTTTTTTCCTTTGTTACTCTGCTTACTACTCTTATTATATGAATCATTTAAGTTATATACATTGAATGTGTTGTAACTCTTTTATGTTGTTCATTCTGTACACATGACATCTATTGCATTTCTGACCATCTTTGGAGAAGGATCCCTCATCTGTCGCTCTCCCATAGGTTTCTTCCTTTTTTCTCCCTGTTAAGGGAGTTTTCCCTGTGCCGATGTGAGGGTCCGGGGACAGAGGATGTCGTATGTGTACAGATTGTAAAGCCCAGTGAGGCAAATTTGTAATTTGTGATTTTGGGCTATATAAAATAAATTGAATTGAAAAAAAAAAAATTCATGATGACCCATTACCCTCTAAATTAGCTTATGCTCATCACTAGCGCAAATGCAAATCGCCAACGCTAATGTCTAGCATGCTGACTTTTTCTCTCTTTTTATCATGCTGACTATTATGGTTGGGTAATTGCTGTATATATAATTATATATATATATATATATATATATATATATATATATATATATATATAATATATATATATATATATACATACATACAATGACTAAGAATATATATTTTCTAACTTTAATTTTGTTTGTTGCTCCTGAATATGTAATGTTATAGAGAAATACTATGAAAACTATTTTTTTTTATTAAGTATTTAAAATAGACACACAGTTGCCATACCTGCCAGGCTTGTCGATGTACTTATGAAGTCGGGCCTTGACTTCGTCATAGGTCAGGAAGGCCATGTAGCCGGGGTGTGTCACTGCCAGGAAATTCCAGTTCCTCAGAATTGATCCCCATGGCTGAAAAAGACCACCCAATGTAGTTTAAACTATACAGATTAATGCAAATTAAACATTCGTTTTTTTCAGCATAAAGTGTTGTTAAGTCACTCCTTTTGACACAAATCTTTAGTAAATGGTAATGGGATAATTTGTTGACTTTGCTGAATCTGAATCCTGAATAAGAGATAATGCAGGTGTCTGATATCCAACCAGCTCAACAACTACGAGTTTGTGAAGCAATATGTGCACTGCACCTTAAACCAGTTGTATATAAAGCCTTATGTATGCGGCTGGCCATCCAAGCTTTTTATTATATGTTAGGTAACAGCTTTTTTGGCAGAGATGGAGCAGTCTTTCTTCAGCAGTGCCATTACATCTCAGCAAGAAAGCCTGACAAACCCCATTGTGACTGAAAATATGGTATCTGTTTAGCTCTCAATCGCGCAAATTTAAAAAACCTTTATGCTTCCTTGCATCATCCCCACCATATGGTTGGATAGAGAAGTTTCAGACTGGGACTCTCAGCAAAGGGGCCTGATACTGTTTCTAGATTAGTCAGTCCAATCTCCCATTTCCTGAATCAATCTGCAGTTTCAGGAATCTATTCAGAATCCATATGAATTAGAAATGGTTCATTTCAGTTTAAGGTAATACATAGACTATTTTGCAGTAAAGTAAAACTAGATAAGAGCTGCTCCTGCTGTCAATAGACGAAGCCACTCTTTACCACTGTGGTACTGTCCAACTCCGGTACCATTTTTGTCTGCCATCTTTGAAAGGAGATACGCACACATCCAGGAAAAGCAGTGTTTGGAGTAGCTCCGAGAGTCTGATATTGGCACATATGCAAGTGCTGATCCAATGGAAATCTGCCAAGCCATCAATTCTCACTAAATGGGTGGAAAGTATCATGGCACATCGCGCAAGAGCACGTCTGGAGGAAACCTTTTTCCTACTTTGAGCACAAACTTGAATCAAAATATAAAGCACAAAATCCCTGACCCTTCTTTCTCACCCCTTCCTCAGTGTTCCTTGAATTTTCTATGACTTCTTTGTGTTAATTACACAATCACACCCTCTGTCATGTATTCTATTTGTCCTCTGGATTCTCAGGAAAGATTACTGCACTATGAAATAGCTTTCCCTATTTTCATGACACACTCAACCATTTTATTTTGACCAACCTGGAAGAGGCGTGTGAAAATGTCGAACTCAAATACAGAAATGTAGTCGTTGCAGGTAAGGTCGATGGTGGATTTGAGGGCCATGGCCTCCAAGCCCGAGCTGATGGGATGCACTTCGTGAAGGCACTGTCGGAAGACTTTCCATGGCACTATTGTCCTGCAAGGGAGCAACAATTTGAGTCATAAAAGCAAAGAGACAGCAGCTACTCGTACAGCTCTTATGGCTGAGACTAGATAAAACAATGGAAATAACAGAAATACATTTCTCCAGGGTTTTATATTAAAAAGAAAAAGGCACCTCCTGAGAGATTATTTTTTAATGTAGCACTACCAAAAAGTGTTCTTGAAACAAACAACCTGTTTTGTGGTCAGAGGTGTGTACCATCTTTTAGAAAGATATTGCTTTATTGATCCCCATGGGGGAAATTCGGGTGTTGCAGCAGCTCAAGGACAGAGAAGAGATTAAGGTAATAAATAAAACATATTATGTGGTCTCCGCTGTTGTTATACAGTCTGATGGCAGTGGGCACAAATGAGCGTCTGAAGCGCTCCGTCCTGCTCTTTGGTAGAATGAGCCGATGACTGAATGAGCTGCCCAGCTGCCACAGTTCCTCATGGAGAGGGTGAGAGGGATTGTCCAGGATGGCTCTGAGTTTGACCTTCATCCTCCTCTCACCCACTGACTCCAGACTGTCCAGCTCCAGACCCACCACAGAGCTGGCTTTCCTCACCAGCTTGTTGAGTTTGTTGGCATCTCCAGTCCTAATGCCACCAACCCAGAAACACCACAGCAAAGAAGAGGGCGCTGGCTACCACAGACTGGTAGAATGCCTTGAGCAATTTATTGCACACACTGAACGACCTCAGCCTCCTCAGGAAGAACAGCGTGCTCGTCAGTGTTGTGTGTCCAGTCCAGTTTATTGTTGATCTGCACCCCAAGGTACTTGTAGGACTCAACCCTCTCCACTTCCCCTCCCTGAATGAAAGCAAGGACAGGGGGGCTTCTGTTCCTCTGGTAGTCCACCACAAGCTCCTTGGTCTTGCTGATGTTGAGCTTCAGGTAGTTGTTGCTGCACCATGTGATGAAGCTCTCAATCAGTCCTCTGTACTCCTCCTCGTTGTCCCTGGTGATACATCCAACAATGGAGGAGTCATCGGAAAACTTCTGGAGGTGGCAGGAACCAGAGTTGAAGGGCAGTCCAAGGTGTAGAGAGTGAAGAGGAACGGTGCCAGTACAGTTCCTTGGGGTGCACCGGTGTTGCTGATCACAGATTCAGAGACACAGCCATCCACTCTGACGTACTGTGGCCGGCCTGTGAGGTAGTCTGTGATCCAGGAAGTGGAGTCGGGGTGCAGGTTCATCTCCAGCAGCTTCTCTCTCAGTAGGGAGGGCTGGATGGTGTTGAAAGCACTGGAGAAGTCAAAACACATGACTCTCACAGTGCTTCCCTGCTTCTCCAGGTGAGAGAGGGCCTTGTGTGTCAGGTAGATGATGGAGTCCTCCACCCCGATGTGTGGCAGGTAGGCGAACTGTAGTGGGTCCAGGAAAGCTGTAAGCTGGGTCCTCAGATGCCGCAGAACCAGTCTCTCAAAGGTCTTCATGACGTGTAATGTCAGGGCCATAGGTCTGTTATCATTAAGACTGTATCATCAATCATTAAGACTGTATCTGCTGAGGAGACTGAGGTCCTTTGGAGTGCAGGGAGCACTCCTGAGGACCTTTTTCGACTCTGTGGTGGCATCAGCCATTTTTTATGCAGTGGTCTGCTGGAGCAGCAGCATCTCGACAGCTGACAAGAAGTCAAACTTGTCAGGAAGGCCAGCAGTGTGCTGGGGTGTCCACTGGATACGGTGGAAGTGGAGGGAGACTTTAGGATGATGGCTAAGCTATCATCCCTGATGGACAACACCTCCCACCCCATGCAGGACACTCTGGCAGCTCTGTACAGCTCCTTCAGCCACCGGCTGCTTCACCCCCAGTGTGTGAAGGAGAGGTATCGCAAGTCCTTCACACACTGGGGAATGCAGGGGAGTTTTTCCTGTGCCGATGTGAGGGAAGGACAGAGGATGTCGCATGTGTACAGATTGTAAAGCCCTCTGAGGCAAATTTGTAATTTGTGATTCTGGGCTATACAAAATAAACTGAAACTGAGTCAGGTTGCACAACCAACTCTGCTCCGAGCAGACCACATGACACATGTGCAATACAATACACTGTGCAATTATAGCTATAATAGTTGTTCTGTCTGTACATATAATATTTCAGATATTGTGGATTTTTTACTGTTTTTATTGCTTATTTATAATACTTGTTTTTTATTTAATTTAATTTTATCTTGTTTTCTTACTATGTCTCTTGTTTGCACTATACTCTATGCTGCTGTAATCCTGTAAATTTCCCCGCTGCGGGACTAATAAAGGATTATTTTATTTTAAGACCGCTGGGACGACTCTCCGGTATATTCCCATGCAGCCATGTTTCCGTGAAGCAGAACAAACTACACTCCCTGTTAGCCCGCTGGTTGCTCACCAATGCTGACAGTTCATCCACTTTGTTAGCAAGGGACCTCACATTCCCCATAATGACCGTGGGAAGAAAAGGTTTCACTCTCCTGACCCTCTCGATCCTCTCCTGGACCTTCACTCCAACTCTTTTTCCGCGACGAGGTTGTCTCAATATCGCCTCAGGTAGGCGGGCGGAGGGAACGCCGGCTCCGCACCGGTAGTGCAGAAGCTCGTCGCGGGTGTAGGTCAACATGATATAATGTTACAATTGTACGAAGAGAAAGGGGGAAAAAAACGCTACAACTAAGATGCTGAAGCAGGAACATACATTACCGGGAAAAAAAAGAAGAAGACAACAATGAAGAAAAATAGAAGAAAAAATGTACAAGGAGAAAAGTTGGGAGAGAGCTGCTGCAACAGGCTGCAGACCTCTCTGTCGCCCGGATGCTATTTTTTACCCACCATCTGCTAAAGCTGAACCCCCCACAGTATGTTATTAATGTTCCAATTTTATGATTTTATCTCTCGAGGCTCCCCACATCAAGGTGGAGAACACAGAGGGAGACAAAAACACTCAAAAAAAGACATAAATTGTTGAATGTAAACAATTTCTTACTTGAATTTACAGAACAATTACTGTCTCATGATACATACCATTACCCTGATATAAAAGGAATAGTACTTGATCAAATATTAAGCCATAAGGCCCACCCCTAAGATGAAGCTGATCAAAATAGCATCTTATCTTATCTTATAGCAACTTATTTGACCAAATAAAGTGTAATATCTGGTCACTGACAACTGGCACACAGGAAATGATGAATCAATCTGCCTGCCAGTCCCTCAAACTGCATACAAATTGCATTGTCACTTTGGGAAAGCAAAATAGGAAGCTGTCAAATAAAGCGGTAAACTCCAAATACTGTTTTTTCACCCACAGACAGTGTAGATTGAAACTGATAATTGGGAAAGGTTGTATAGGCGCATGTTCGCACACGAGAGAAGTCCTTGTCTCAGCTGTGCATATTAGTGAGAAAGACTGCTGAAACACTGCGGCTGCACTCAGCTGTGTGTGTGTTTGTGTAAGCAGAGCTCAGTGTGACAGTCTGCCACACTGTCTTGGAGGTGCTCCAACGTCAGGGTATCTCTCCCTCATGTCATGAGATTGGAAAACGGCATGTAGATGTTTGAACCATCAAGAAAGTTATAGTATCCTGGAGATGAAAAAACGGCAACAACCACAAACACTGACATCACAAAGTTTCTGACCTCCTCACAGAATCAAATATTGATCTACCAAAAAAGCGAGCATCAACTCAAAGCTGCAAAAGAAGAAGCCAAGATGAGGTGTAGCTTACTTTTCTCCAAAAAATGTCCTCCAGAAGTCAGCGGCATCAGCTTTGGTGATCCTAAAAGTGTCCCCCTGGAAGTGTCCTCCAGGAAAGATGGCTTTGATTTCAGCCAGCATGTGGCTGAAGATCAGAGACAACTTGGTCAGGTTCCTCCTGCAAAAAAGAAGTCAAACAGGTATTACAGTCAACAGGTCGACAGATAGCTTTTGGAAATGATTTGACCTTCTGAATTCTGGTCGTATTTGAAAATTCTGTTGACTTGTTTACTGGTGCTGGTAGAAACTGATCTTTCTGAAACTCACTTAGCCTATTTCAAAAAGACTTAAAAGTATAGAGATCAACTATAAAAGCAAATCTAAAAAAAACTGTGTAAATACTACAACTAACCTCAAAAGTTTAGAAAATGAATTTAAAAAAAGAGAAGGCACATCAAATATCACATCGGACACATGATAAAATAAAAATGAAAATGAAAACCCGTCTTTGTTAAATCACTCGGAATGTGTTGTAAATGACACATGATGTGACAAAGGTCACACTTATCATATTCAGAGTTAATTATGTAATAAATTCAAAACTAAAGTCAAGTTTTGTCATTTTCCAGCCTGCAACGTAACTTCTAAAACTTTCAAATCCAGTGTCATAGTCATACTGCTGCTCGAATCAACCTGGTGCTGCTTGTTTCAAACCATCTTTGACTGACTAGCACAAGCCAAAATCTTTAATAAGGTAGATATCATGTTAAAGAAGGTCACAATATAGGCTTTTAAATGAAGAAGGATGCCAGTCAGAGACATGTCTGACAAATAATATTTATAAAATAGAAATAAAATAGCTTAGTCAAACCATGCAATACAATAAAGCAAATAGCCAGTATTAATGAAATATACCTCAACTGAAACCAAATCCAACACAACTCAATTCAGTTTTCAATAGGTGTATTATACCAAGAAGTTCAAGAGTCTCTTAGTTCACTCCACTCAGTAAATAGTCTCTGTGAATAAGAAATAGCAACGTCTGTATTCACAGTTTACAGTAACAGAAATTCTTTACAATATATACTGTATCATATAGTCAGTCAAGTGAGCAGCATAGGCCTTAACCCGGCCAAACTTTCAGGAGGGTTGGACATCTACTTCAGCACCACCACCACCACCAGCCACCCTTATGTCTTATACCAACACGGGTCATTTGGGATAAGCCTTTGGCCATTAGCCTTGTAGTGACAGAGGCGGAGTCTCATTTCAAAAATTGTGTGTTATAGACACATCCAGGCCATTCTCTGTTAAGCATTCATACAGTATACCAAACATTCAGGAGAGCAAAGCTCGCCCCGAGGACGGAGGTGGGTTCTGCTGGCTAAATTTGAGTTGCTACACCCGCTATGGTCCGTCTCTAAAGCTTGCGCCCGCCCTTCTCCAGGCAAAGTAGTCCCCCAGCAGCGAGAAGTTAACCAGAGGGACTAAGGGGTGTAATTATTTTCTCATCTGTGGTCTGATTGACAATAAAATCCATCAAATTAAGCGCCCCATGCCGTTATGCTATTTCCCGAGCTGCTGTAGCTGTCATGAGGCTTTCGTCTTAGGGACGTGGATCAGAATCAGAATCAGCTTTATTGGCCATGTATCCGTACGCATACATGAAATTTGACTCCGGTTTCTTGCGCTCACTTATACACAGAAACAGACAAATAAACAAAAAAATCAAGGAGGTCCAAGAAGAAAAAAATATGTTGTACACAGAAATAAAAAAAATACAAAAGTATATACAGCAGGTAAAATAAGTATTGAACACGTCACCATTTTTCTCAGTTAATATATTTCTAAAGGTGCTATTGACATGAAATTTTCACCAGGGGTCGGTAACAACCCAAGTAATCCATACATACAAAGAAAACCAAACAAACAAGTTCTGTGTAATAAAATGGAATGGCACAGGGAAAAAGTATTGAACACATGAAGAAAGGGAGGTGCAAAAAGGCATGGAAAGCCAAGACACCAGCTGGAATCTATCAGTAATTAGAAAGCAATCCTGCCCCTTGTCAGTGCAAATTAATATCAGCTGGTTCAGTCCCAACTGATGGCCTATAAAAAGGTGTCTCATTACCAAGGTGTCACACAAGAAACATCTCATGATGGGTAAAAGCAAAGAGCTCTCTCAAGACCTTCGCAACCTTATTGTTGCAAAACATACTGATGGCATTGGTTACAGAAGGATTTCTAAACTTCTGAATGTTCCAGTGAGCACTGTTGGGGCCATAATCCGGAAGTGGAAAGAACATCATTTCACCATAAACCGGCCACGACCAGGTGCTCCTCAACATTTCTGACAGAGGAGTGAAAATAATTATCAGAAGAGTTGTCCAAGAGCCAAGGACCACTTGTGGAGAGCTTCAGAAAGACCTGGAATTAGCAGGTACAATTGTTTCAAAGAAAACAATAAGTAATGCACTCAACCGCCGTGGCCTGTATGCACGATCACCACGCAAGACTCCATTGCTGAAGAAAAAGCATGTTGAAGCTCGTTTAAAGTTTGCTGCACGACATTTAGACAAGCCTGTGAAATACTGGGAGAATATAGTCTGGTCAGATGAGACCAAAATTGAATACACACCATGTTTGGAGGTCAAATGGCACTGCACATCACCCCAAAAACACCATAACAACAGTGACGTTTGGAGGTGGGAACATCATGGGGTGGGGCTGTTTTTTAGCATACGGCACTTGCAAACTTAATATAATTGAAGGAAGGATGAATGGAAAAATGTACCGAGACATTCTTGATAAAAATCTGCTGCCATCTACCAGAATGATGAAGATGAAACGAGGGTGGACATTTCAGCAAGACAATGATCCCAAACACACAGCCAAGGAAACTCTCAATTGGTTTCAGAGAAAGAAAATAAAGCTGCTAGAATGGCCCAGCCAATCACCTGACTTGAATCCAATAGAAAATCAATGGGAAGAACTAAAGATCAGAGTTCATAGAAGAGGCCCACGGAACCTTCAAGATTTGAAGACTGTTTGTGTGGAAGAATGGGCCAAAATCACACCTGAGCAATGCATGCGACTAGTTTCTCCATACAGGAGGCATCTTGAAGCTGTCATTACCAACAAAGGCTTTTGTACGAAGTATTAAATAAATTTCAGTAAACGTGTTCAATACTTTTTCCCTGTGTCATTCCATTTTATTACACATAACTTAATTTCTGAACTTATTTGTTTTGTTTTCTTTGTATGTATGGATTACTTGGGTTGTTACCGACACCTGGTGAAAAAGTCATGTCAATAGCACCTTTAGAAATATATTTACTGAGAAAAATGGTGACGTGTTCAATACTTTTTTTACCCGCTGTATATGAACATAAAAACACAAAAAACAACTACAATGAAGTGTAGATAAAAGTGCATATATAGGCTGCTTGAATAAATATGGAAACAATTTGAATTTAAAGTTACCGGGTTATTGCACATGGATTTGTACCATACAGAGGATGAATAATTAATTGTTCATGAGAGTGACCGCCATAGGAAAAAAGTTGTTCCGGTGTCTGGTAGTTTTGGCGTACAGTGCTCTGTAGCTCCTACCAGAGGGGAGGAGTTGGAACTGGTTGTGTCCGGGGTGTGATGGGTCTGCAGAGATGTTTCCTGCCCGTTTCTTGACTCTTGGTTGTGGTAGAAATGGCCATTTTTTTTGCATTTTTCAAAACTACTACTTATTAATTACCTTTTTTTTTTTTTTTTTACAACACGACATCATCACAAGTCATCTGCCTAATCACCAGCGATGATAAGATGGCTGACCAAGAGGAGATCAGAGCCCTGACATGTTGCCAGGACAACAACCTCCTGCCAGCAAAACAAAGGAGCTGATTGCGGACTACAGGAAACAACAGGGAGTAGAACATGCGGCATCACCATCAACAGAATCACAGTGGAGAGAGCAGTACTTTTACTTGAACTTAAATATAAAATGATACTAGGATGTAAAATCTAACACTGCAGCATAGACAGCAAAATAAACCACAGACTTTGTTGACCCATCGGGCCTTTTAAGTAGTTATTATACCCATAAGTGGATACATAATTTTAGTTACTAGTGCATATTGATGAAGAATAAACTTTTAAGCAGTACAGACTTACTAACAAATTGGTGCCTGGATGCAACTTCCGGCCCCCCTACTATATTGACCCCTTCCTTCCTGCAGGTCTAAATGCAAATGCCCCTTTCCTGCCTTTTGTTACCATTTGTAATTACATTATGTCTGGTCATGGTCTTCCCTTACCTTTTGTTCCCTCCTATTTACATACAGTTGAACCACTGCTTTGGCTTTCTCTATAAAATGCTTCCTTTCCCTTTGCTCTGGGTCAACTCACCGGCTCAGATGTGCTTTGTGTCTGTCAGTTCACCAGTGTGCCGGCATACTTCATCAAACTCACATCACCACAGCAACTTCTGAACTGGACTTGAATGATTTTCCTTAACAATATGGACAACAATGCCCTGCGACAGACTGGCGACCTGTCCAGGGTGAACCCTGCCTTCGCCCATTGACAGCTGAGATCGGCTCCAGCACCCCTGCGACCCTTAACTGGATAAGCAGGTTACGGAAAATGGATGGATGGATGGATATGGACAACAATACCACAGACTACCTAGTATTTGCCTTTAATGTGCACATTTAAACAAGCACCTTGTCCTTGATTATATATTATTATTACTATACGAGAATGAGAAGTTGAAGTAAAAACTCTAACACAATATTATATTGCATGATACTGCATTACTTTCACTGTGTCAAAATATAACAATTATACTATTACTACATATTATTATTGTGTATGTATTATCAAGGTATTGTTTTGTATTTCCATTACAGATATTAAAAACGTGTTAAACTGTATAATTATTGTATAGTGTGCATATTACATATACTGCGTAAATTTTATCTAACACTGTGTACTTCAAATATATTTACATGTACATTGGAATTATTATTCATACAATACAGACTCATTATGTCTGTGCTAGACCTATTAGATATAACGACAGTTGCATTACTGTATTTATTTATATTATCTTTGCTGCTGTATCGTGTGGATTTCCACCAGGTGTTCAATACTGTCTTATTATTATTATTATCTTATGTTATCTTAATATATAGTTCCTATTAGTGTGAAATCTCAAATGAGAATCTCTCTGTGCCACAAAGTCAGCAATCTTCACTTTGAAGTAAAGGTACCGTTTTTTTACATTCATGTGTAACAACTGCATAGTTCTATGAGGATTTCACAAACACTAAAAAAAAAACAGGAATAGCATGAAATGGGAATTCTTGAAATGTTTAAAACAAAGACTTCTGAACCAGGATCATCTGTAAAGGATATTCAGATGTGAACTAACATTAAATTGGCAGAGGTAAAAAAATGTAATCAAATACTACGCCATTTGATATTGTCCCTTTTATTTATAATCTATACAATGTACAAATATGAATTTGCATTTAAATTTGATTAATAAAACATAGTTGAGCACTGCTACACAAGGAGATTTTATGAAAGACTTGAATTGTCAGAACAGGGTAGTTAAATCTTTTCATAGAGGTCAGACTTGGATGAAGTATTGGTAAGTGTGTTGTGAGAGTACTGCTGATATGGCAAAGGTATGGATGGTGGAGTTTGAGCTTACAGCTCAGCAGCCACATATGAGTTAGCAATATTCCTAAATCCTGAAGGAAGTAGGAAGAGTTATTTTTAAGATTATTCTGTGTGAATTGTGGGTGGTTCTCGCCCCCCTCTCCTTTTGGACGGGGATTTGTCTCCAGCTCCATGTGAGATTAGACTGTATGCTCATAAACACCCCAGGGTAACACACAGGCACACACACTCTGTTGACTTTGCCCAAGGTAGGAGTGTGTGGGACTGAGACAGCACACCGGCTGTGGTGTGCTGATAACAAGCTTTGTGAATGTGTCTGTGTCTTATAATCGTCACGTTGGCCTGTATTGTGTTAACTCTGACACTAAACGGGGGCTGGAAATTTTGAAAGTTTGTTTTATTAAATTCACTCCAAAAGGGCAGAAAAGAGAAAATACAATTAGTTTTCTCGTTCTTGCCACTTTGAATTTAATTTAAATTTTGTATATATATATATCTGTACACATTCGACATATTCGGTCCCGGGCCCATTACATAGGTACAAGAAAAACTCTCCTAAATGTAATCCGTTTAACAAACACACAGACCCTGTACCTTCAACGTGACAAGCCCTTGGGGCAGCTCTACTACTGAAATCACAATGCATGTGAAATGCAGGTTTAGCAATCACATAGTCCCACTTTCTGTAATAAAGGCTGAATGAAACCATTCAGATTTTTAAGAAAGATCTCAAATCAATTATCATCACGTCAGCAGTGCAGGACTGTCAAATTGTATGTGCTAATGGAGCCTTGTTGAGTTTAATTTCCTGGTAATGCAGAGTAATGCGAAAGCCAATTGATGCAGCGCAACAATGTGAAATGACCCCTGAAGGCACGGTGGTTAAGTTCTAGTCCTTCTGGTTTGAGAACACTGATCCCTCGTGCTGAAGTTCTAAAACAAAGATTAATTCTCAGTGAAGTTTAAACTTCAGTGGTGTGTTTCTTGTGTCTCACATGAAATGTGCAAGAAATTGCTTCTCTTAGTTCTCCACTGTCTTGCAGAACAAATGCACAGCACAAGTAGAAATTAAAACAAACAAAAAGTATTCAAAAGTCATTTAAATAAGTCAAACTGTCTAAATACACTTAATAAACACAACTAGGATAAATCAAACACTTTTGGCTCCCAGGTTCAAGCATGCATCAACTGAAAGGCTTGCAGCACGTATGTTTGAGCCACAGAGGCTGGTGAAAGGCAAAATCTTAAAGTGGCAATCCCCAATATAAGTATTTTCATAGTTTAATAAAGTCCCCTGTGGTTGTAAACAGGACTGTAATAGACTGCTGCATTTCTGGGTTTGTCACTTGTATAAACCCTAACCCGCAGAATGGCATCAGCAGGGTTCCCTTTGGCAAGAGGGCTTAGTTGTTACAATAACTTCTAAATCTTTTAAGGAACATAAATGTAAAGACACAAATGAATGATTACCATGATAACAGGAGGAGGATTTATTATATTTGAATATTTGAGAAAAATGTATCAAATCTATTCTGGAAATATGCAGTGGAACCAACAGCAGTAAAAAAAAAAAAAAGCTTGATGACCATATAGCATATAGCAAATCTGCTTTTATTAGAGTTGTTCAGTATCAGAGATTTCCTTTGGATACAGCCTAATAGTCCAGCGATCAGATATCATGTTATCATGTTATCATATAAATCATCAGCTTATTTATGCTCACAGGAACAACATGTGTCACTCGCTACCCGTTCTGTACATCCGCTTAAACATTTTTGTGCACCGTATCTTTTCCCTGATAATGCCACACTGTAAACAACAAATCAGTGTAGAAATCACAAAGTAACCTCATACAACGTTTGGTACAAAAAGTACTTCCTCATTTTTTGTTCATTCTCCTTCGAGAAGCCCAGCAACACCTGTCAGTTCTGCTTGTTACATGTATACAGTCTTTTCTAAATAAATTTCCGTCATCACAGGAGACAACTTAGTTAAGTTTAGGCGACAAAACTACTTACTGGTTGGATTGAGATGGTTTGGGTTGAAATAACTACAGAAGTTTTTTGTACGGAAGTAAAGTGACAAATAAATCAAAGATGACTTGATCTCGTTTTTTTCTGGCGAGATAGTCTTAAAATATATAAGAAGGCCTTCCGTAATGCCAGAGCAGCCTATTACTCATCATTAATAGATGTACTGTAGCACTGTAGCAAGGCTGACAGAGAGTCACAGCTCTGTTGAGCCGTGTATTCCTATAAACCTCAGTAGTAGTGACTTCATGAACTTCTTTAATGATAATATTCTAACTATTAGAGACAAAATTAATAATCTCCTGCACTCAACCAGTACCAATCTATCCTCAAATACAGTAACCTTAGAAACAGCTGTAAAACCTGATATACAGTATATTTAGATGGCTTTTCTCCCATCGACCTTCAACAATTGACTTTAACAATTTCTAAGTCCAAACCTTCCACATGTCTCTTAGACCTGATCCCGACTAGGCTGCTTAAGGAAGTTTTACCTTTAGTTAGCAATTCTTTATTAGAAATGATCAATCTGTCTTTACTAACCGGCCATGTACCACAGGCCTTCAAACTAGCTGCAATTAAACATCTTCTTAAGAAACCCACTCTTGATCCAGAGGTGTTGGCTAACTATAGACCTATATCTAACCTTCCATTCCTCTCTAAGATCCTCGAGAAAGCAGTCGCAAATCAGCTCTGTGACTTTCTACATAACAATAGTTTATTTGAGGATTTTCAGTCAGGATGTAGAGTGCATCATAGCATAGAGACAGCACTGGTGAAAATTACGAATTACCTTCTAATTGCATCCGACAAAGGACTTTGTACTTGTATTGTTATACCTTAGTGCTGCGTTCGACACCACTGACCATCAAATCTTTTTAGACTTGAGACTGGAGCATCTAATTGGCATTAAAGGAACCGCACTTAGCTGGTTTAAGTCGTATTTATCAGACCGATCTCAGTTTGTATATGTAAACAATGAAACCTCGATGAAAACCAAAGTCAGTAACGGAGTTCCTCAAGGGTCTGTGCCTGGATCAATTTTATTCACCTTATATATGCTTCCTTTAGGAAATATTTTTAAGAAAACACTCCATAAAGTGTCAGTTCTTTGCAGATGATACCCAGTTATATCTCTTGATCAAGCCAGACAAAACCAACCAGTTCTCTAAACTTCAAGCATGTCTTAACAACATAAAAACCTGGATGGCCTGCAACTGGCAGCTGTGGCTCACGAGGTAAAGCGTCATCACAGCACCTATGCCGTCACCCCATATTGAGGTCTTGACATCTTAACAAGGACATGGCTGGGACATGGCTGAGACACTTTCGAGTCAAGTTCATTTTGGAGTTAATTAAAATAAAAACTGGGGTAGCTGTGGCTCACGAGGTAAAGTGCTCACCCGTAACCACAAGGTTAGCGGTTCGAATCCTGGCCTCTACAGTCAACATGCCGAAGTGCCCTTGAGCGATACACCTAACCCCTCTGTGCTTCTTAGTAGCCCACTGCTCCTCAGGGATGGGTTAAATGTAGAAGGGACACTTTGTGTATCTATGTTTGTACATGACCAATAAAGCTGATATTCATTCATATTCATTTTTATGTAATCTTGTAAAATGTAGTTTTGGTGAGAAAATAGAATGAATACAGTATTTTGATTGAAGGAGCTTTTTACACAACAATAATAAAATAAAAATAAAAAAAACTCTACAGCTTATAATACATCATTATAACTTCTAATGCCAAGGACTATTTCTGATCAAGGCAAATATCAAAAAACAAATACTGGACCGATTAATGCTAAAGGTACTAAATAGCACACGCAGTACACAGAGTACTCGTGCAGTTCTATGTTCTATACATCTAGATAATTACAAAGTGAGCCAGGCATGATTTATTTGTGATTGCCATTTGTTCTTCTATTGAAAGCAGACTACGCTCAATCTCACTGCTGTTTGGATCAAATTATTTATGACATAGCAGCTCCCACTCAGAAAATAAATAAAATACAATGTCCAGGGACCGGAATAAAGTGAAAAGGGAACAGCAGGTTGAAGTGAGACACGGCAAAACACAGATTTGTGTTTTGCCGTTTGAAATTGCCTCGATAGCGCCCCCTACAATTTTTTCGAATAAATTGCCCGGGTGCTACGTTTGACCTAGATGCATGAAATTTGTTAAGCACATGTATCTCATGTGGACTTAAAAAAGGTCTCTTGGGACCATGCTCCAAACCCAACCGGAAGTCAGCCATTTTGATTTTTGTCTGAATATTCACCACTTTTTCAGCCATTTACAGGCGCTACACTTTGACAAACTCCTACTAGGGAATTCATCAGATCCACTTCAAATTTGGTCAGTACAATCTAAAGACCTTTGTGATTAAAAGTGATCAAACTTTTCGTTTAATGGAATGGCGTAGTCGTGGCGGGGCGGCCATTTTAGGTGATTCCATTAAACTGGCTGATGTAACTCCACTGGACTTGCTTGAATCTGCCCCAGACTTTACATGCTTGATAGCATTATTCAATTCAATTCAGTTTATTTTGTATAGCCCAGAATAAGGCACAGGAAAAACTCCCCTAAAAACCCCTTTAACAGGGAGAAAAAAGGAAGAAACCTATGGGAGAACGACAGAGGAGGGATCCTTCTCCCAGGATATGGTCTCAGGATGTCAACAAGCATATTTTCACTTACTGTCAAAGCGCCACCTTCTGCCGAAAGGAAAACAGCATTATTCAATTCAATTCAGTTTATTTTGTATAGCCCAGAATCACAAATTACAAATTTGCCTCAGAGGGCTTTACAATCTGTACACATGCGACATCCTCTGTCCTTCCCTCACATCGGCACAGGAAAAACTCCCCTAAAAACCCCTTTAACAGGGAGAAAAAAGGAAGAAACCTATGGGAGAACGACAGAGGAGGGATCCTTCTCCCAGGATGGACAGAATGCAATAAATGTCATGTGTACAGAATGAGCAGCATAACAGTTCTTAGATACAACACATTCAATGTATTATGTATTATGTGACCAACAGCATCTGATATACATGACATTTACATGATGTGGTCTACACTTGATATAGAACAGTATTATGCTTGTTTGTGTGTGTTATCTAGCACCACATAGTGAATACAGGAAGTGTTGGAATATTTGCAATAAGTGATTTCCAGTTTTTATAAAAACCTATAACACGTGGTTGCGTGGTCTGATGGTAGCAGACATTCCCGGCCGCGTCGGCCGCCGTCCCACCAGTAACACTGACGTGCGCAGAGCGCGAGGGCCCGATGCTTTAATTGCATCTTGAGACTGCACTGCTCACTGACAATGAAATAGATCTATTTTGGAGCAGATTGTACGTTCTAGTCCTTTGCTTTAAGATTCTACATGGTTTGGTTTGTTGGTCTTCCTCGTGTGTCCTTGCCATGCCCTGTGCCATTAAACTGGTTGCGTAATCTGCCTCGTTTGACAAGCGCCCCAGGAAAGCCAGCCCATTCATTAGGGCTAATGTACTCAGAGTGGCCAGAAACTGTTGGCTGACTACCACAGTTGTTACAGACATTCTTCAATGCTCATATACATGTATGTCCATTGCCTCGACAGCTCCAAACAGAACCATACCAAACCAAACAGGTTTCCACCAAAACATTTACTAAAAAACCCACTTTCAGCCACTTTTGAAGTAAAATAGAATCTTACAATCCAACTCTTTTTACATCCAAAACCCAAACTTGCTGACAGCGGCCTACATGGTGTCACTCCGTTGTTGTGGTGACACCTGCTATCGTACAGCTCAACCGCCCACTAGCTCTTTTCCTACTGGTTTCCTGTCACCTGAACCAGATCGCTACCCTCGGTCACAACTGTTGTTCCTCCAGCTCACTGTGACAATGTACATTTCCCTTCAAAACATTTGGGCAACTTTGAGAGGAGTCTCAAAATAATGATTTGACAATTAATAATGATAATTAAAAAAATACACTAGAAATGTTTTCGGGGAGACCTAAGGAAAAAAAGATCAATATTTCAGTTTCATCATAGTTTCATTTACTTGAGTCTTACCCATTTTGCTAACCAGTATGGATTTTATTTTTTTAATGTTTAAGTGTGTTTTTGTGTTTTGATGTGTTTGTACAGCTGCCAGCAGAGATATGGTGAGAGCAGAGTGGCCATGAGGGACTGTAATGGCTTCGCAAAGGATCAGACCCATGAGCTGATCTCTAACATGCTGCTGCTGACGCCACAAGGGTGTATGGAGGCTGGCGGAGAACAAACAGCTGCAATGAGGTTGAAGGGGAAAGCACAGAGTGCAGAGGAGAGGTGGTGGGTTAAAACACATAACAGGTCCAAGCCATAAGGTGGAAGAAAATGGGAAGGGAGAGGCACTCAGTGGAGTCACTGATTTTATGGTTTCTTAAGATCGTTATTAGCATCAATTATTCAGGCAAATCATTTGTCACAGAAAAGAGCTACAGAACACTGTCCATTTAGACAAAGAGACAGAGAGACACAAGAGGAAAAATGAGCTCCTTAAGGCGTTGAAACATTTGAAACAAAACGGAAACCTGGAATATGGCTGGATGGTGTATCTCCAATATGGTCAATCAGGACAAAATTGGTAAACGGATAGTAAGGAGTGTCTATAATGGGAATTCCTGGATGATGAATGTTCAACTAAAATGTTCTGTAGTGGCCTTAGTAATACTGCTCTTAAAGTGTACTGAAGCAGCATATTACATGCCATGGTTAAGATTGTTGGAGTATAGTAATTGAGGGCTGTCAGCAGCACGCTGTATAAGCCTGCTGATGTCGTAATGGAGGACTGTTCCTGTTGAACAAGAGGTTTGCTGTGGGGGACATTTTACAGGGGGCATTAGCATGATTGTATTGAATACAGTTTCAAAAGTATTTTTCCATGACATTAGAAAAGGAATATACTGACAAGAAATGCTGACATTGTTTAAATAAAAACTATGTTGTCATTAACTCTTTAATAGCCTAATAACTTAAGTTTCTTAATTACATAACTAAATCTAGATCGTAAATCGGCTGATATTAGCTCATTTAAAATATGTTAATGTATTGCTTCATATCGTATTAGTGAAAATGTGGGTTGTATGCCCATAAGTAACAAAAAATTGCAGACCAAACTATGTTTAAGGCAACTTAGAAACAATGCTTACTTTAGTTTATCCACTGACAAGTTGATTTTTTAACTTAAAATATCCCACTCAGTATGTGTCCCGTCACAATTCTTAAAAAAAAAATCTAATGTAAAGAGGTGATTATGGCTGTAATCCTTTACTAGGTTACAGCAGTCTAAGTAAACGTTTCAGTGAGTTGGGTTTAAGTTCACGGAGTCATAGTGGAAGTACTCCATGGTCCTTTCCACACGATCTGTTGACAGCAGATTGAGAGAAAACCTAAGTGAGAACAGTGAGTAAGCCTAGCAACAACCCTTACCACACACACACACACGCACACACACACACACACACACACACCCCTCCCCCAAGCTCTGAGCCTCTGGTTCATGACTGAACACTCAGGCTTCCTCCTATGGTGCTCCGCTTCCTTCCAGCGTGGTTCTACTTTCTGGAAACTTACTCATCTCAGCCAGGCTCAGCCCTTTAAAATCTTCCATGGGAACGTATGACATCATCACTTCAAATACCCTTCTACTTGCTGTGACGTACTTACGTGGGGACGTTCTACAGAACTGATACAAAAGCACAAGTTTATACATGTGGCTTCTGGGGATCAAAGGAAACCCAATTTTGTCAACAAAGTATTTAATTAATATCTTAATAGACGTACTATAACAAATACAATAGAAGAAAAGGGGATTGGGACAACCAGACCACTTTGATTCATACAGTGAGCAACAAATGATGCTGTCTCGTTTTAAATTGTCAGTTATGCCACAAAGTGATTTAAGACAGCAAGAAATGTGATTATTCAACAGGAAAACTTCCTGTCCTTTCAGTTTAGTAATTCAATCACATCACTTCTATGAACAGGTAAGGTCTAGTTCACACTTCCAGACTTTAGCCCTGATTTTCCACTCAGACTGTTTTTGGAGCTTCCTGACAACATCCCCAGAGCAGAGCCAAATCCGTGTTGGCTCGGTGCTTGCACATTGGTGCTATGTGTGAACAAAGACGCGATGCGAGAGGCTCGCCAGTACTTCACAGACGCATTCGAGACATCCAGCAGGCTAAATCTGTGAACCTGTTGGGGAGTCTGTCAGGGAGCTACAGCCAATGAAAGTGCAAAACATGGGCTGAGGGGAAACCTGCGGGAAGAGTCGCCTTGCCTGCAGCCTACCTGTATGTGCTATGTGTTGAATTTGCAACATGGACCAAGTCGTTTTCCCCCAATAAACTTGGCTTAGTCTGTGAAATTAGACTAAGCACTGAGCTACGCTATACCTTGGTACTTCTAGAGACAGAAAATTATAAATGAGTTGATTAAAATATTTAAGTGATGGAGTAATCTAGAAAAACATTTTTCTTTTTGTATTCTTAAAGCCCAAAATACTGATGTTAGAGAAACCAGCATTACTGTTGGTCACATCAAAATGTTACAAAATACTGAGCAGGACACTCTCCACGATGAGTCAGGGGTTATTCACAATCAGATGGGGGCAAACAAGTAGATTGGTTGGGGAGGGCGGTCAGATTGTCTTTTAACTGCAACACTCTGCTTCCTGGCAAAAGAGGTGCCCTTTAATCCAGCTGATTTAGATACAATATATATATATATATATATATATATATATATATATATATATATATATATATATATCAATAACTGACGGCCAGGTTAACTTGTCAGAGGCAGATATTAAATGTTCAGCCTCAGCAAATGACATTGGACGCAGTGAATTGAATCCTTTGCAGCAGTGCGTAATGAAAGCCACGGCTCTTGTGTTTGTCAATGTCATTTAATGCTGTGGTTGCAGACGGTCTGTCCTGAGAAGAGTTTTCAATGATCTCAGAAAAGATTAATCTGGCTGAACGAATAATTATATCAGCAGTTTTGACCATTGTGTGCAATTTTGACTCATCTTCTAAACCAATGCCTCTTTTCTAATGTAGAAAGAAGTTCAGTCATTGCCAAGGTGTTATGATGCCAAAGGATCGTTCTGGAAAAATATGTAATTAAAAGGATCTTGAAAAAATGTCACGAAACCTATTTGCCTAATTAAATAAAAACAAACTGCAAAACTCACATGAGGAGCTCCTGGGCATTTTGAGGCAAAAAAAGGCTACAAAAGGCAAAAAAAAAAAGGTATTGTTCTTTTTAAAAAGAACAGTTGTTTGCAATAGTCTACCATATTTCAATATCCTAATTAATATTCCTATCACAGTTAATGTCTTTCTCAGCATGGGAAAAAGAAAGATGCAGCGGGACAGGGGATCAGGTGGTCCAATGTGGAGACTAGGACAATGTAGGCTGGGGGGTTGGGTGTGACCCATGAACATCAGATGGCTTAAAGCAGAGTGGTGTGTAATATGTTTATTTTATTTATGAAATTCATGGTCAGTGTTTCCACTAGGATCTTGCTGATCAAAGGGGGTCCCTGGGGTTTGCGCTGGCTGAATTTGTATAATTCTTGTCTTATTTTTGGTTCGATAAACAGTAAATTAATCAAATGAAGTGCTCCGTAATGCTATTTTCCAAGCTACTTTAGCCATCACATTTTGCAGGCCACCGCTGTAAAATATATACACTACTTGCGAGACGTGGTTTTACACCGATATATGAATTGTCCCGTACCACAAGGTTTGGTTCAGGCTAAGCAACAAAGCAAGACACCTAACCCCAAAGCTCTTCATTGCAGCCCAAGCTCCTCCGGGATGGGTTAAATGCAGAAATTAATCAAATAATTTCCCCATGACTAATAAAGGATTGATTATTATTATTATTATTATTATTATTTACGTTTCAGGCTAAAACAAAGCTAGCTAGCTCTTCGGCTAAAGTTAGCTGAATGTAGCTCCATCAATTGTCCATTAAAGCGAGCGTTGCAAGACTTTCTGGGATCATGAGCATGACGACCAACATGCACCGGACAATTAGTTTGATGGAAGATATTGAATGGAGATTGATTCGAAGAGGCTAGACCACTGAAGTGAGTAAAGCCATTTATGACCAAGTTGCATCTTTCTTTTACTAGCTTCCCAAACAAATGCAAGCGCTAGCCAGATCAAGATCTTTACGACACACGTTTGTGATGCTCCACAGTAACCTCCACAATCAGCTCAAAATGAATGTTCCTTGTAGTTGTTTGAATAAGCAGGTAGGGATTACGGAATGGGCCTACAGCCAACAGACCCAAGGGGCCCCCTGGGGTCAAGTGGGCATCTGTACATATTAACAAGGAGTTGAGACTGTATTGATTAAATAGTAAGATATTCAGTATTTGAGTCAATTTGAGTATGAAAAACCATATTCACATTTAATAGCAGTATAACGTGGAAGAAAGATGTGTGGGGTAACTATATGTATGCACAAGTTCAAGACTGAACATGGTCCTTTGACACTGCGCTGAGGTCTGAAATGTTTTGGCCAAGATCTATAGGGTTGCCTAGAGATTAAACTTGGTAGCAGAGAGAAATGGAATTCATTGTGATTACAGTCATTGTTGCATTGCCATTAGCACTGGAGTTGGTCATATTCCAGGGTTTTTACACCTCAACAGGAAGGAAGCTGGCAGACAACTGACTTTTGAAAACAAGACCTCTGGTTGAAGGACAGTCTTCCTGTTCCCTCGGACGACCCGCTGCCTCCGAAATGAGCCACGCTTTATATAGGAGTGGTATAGTATGTCTGATAGCGCATGTCAAAGCAGTGGACGAGACAAGAGAAGCTGCTTAAGACTTCTCTGTCTTCAAGTTCAGTCCAGCAACACCTGTCCACAAAGTAACAGCTCATCCTCATGTAATAAAAGTAGAATCCATAAAGTCAATAACACCAGTCAACAATGAATCAGATCTTGGAACAGTTATACAAAATAGTTTTTGCCAGTAATGCAATAATGTGTCCATGTAATGCAACATTGACTGGAAACTGTACTGTGTTTGTACCTTTTAAATAAAAGTGAGGTGTCAAAAACTCAAATTCCATATTCAGTCATTTAAGTAATTAAATGACAAAATGAAAATGTGGCCACAAGGGGCACTAAGGATCTCCTACCTGGTTTTAGTCTTTAATAAAGCAGGAGGTGTAGGCAGGGTCAGAAGACTGGGTGTTTTCCTTTCTTAACTCATTCTGCACCCAACTGCACTTCTCTCACTGCTTATCAAAAATAATTCATTCCATCTATAAGGAAAGCTGACACATCCTGCCTCTCAAAATCTAATGCAAGTATGAAAGATTCCATGTTAAAAGCAGGGGTTAGACATGTATGTCTACTTTTAACAATGTCTGTTTAAACCTGCCTAGAATGTGAGAGGCAGAGGTCAGTGTTGTGGTTCTAGGGGGGATGAAGGGAGTTGCAGTTTGAATCTTGAAATGTTACGACGAGCAAACAAAAAAGCCAAATATCAATGTGCTGAAAAAAATGGTGATTAAACTTTGACATTCAGTTTGGAGAAACATCTCATATGTCCTAATTTTCTGTAAATGCTGCAGCGATGTGTAGTGTTGACTGTTTACACTATTTGCACACATAGATACATCAAGAAAAACAGCTAGGTGACTTTTTGAGAGCTCAACCAGTGAGAAAATATATGAACAGGATGTAAAGTGCATGGGGATTTTCCCTCTGCACATGGTTACCAGAGAGAGCTCCTGAGAATCACCGGAGCCTTTCACACTCTAATTATCTCACACTTTTCTCTTGCGCAACCTGTTTTAATAAATGATAGGAATAAAGAACTGAATTATTATTTTTTGGGGTTCTTTCAACTTTTTTGACCGTATCAATAAAAGTTGAATCAAACCATTGAAAACATACACTGGTTTATAGTGAGGCAGTCCATTGTTTTTTTAGAGTACTTAACT
This sequence comes from Anoplopoma fimbria, assembly GCF_027596085.1. NCBI lineage: Eukaryota > Metazoa > Chordata > Actinopteri > Perciformes > Anoplopomatidae > Anoplopoma > Anoplopoma fimbria. The sequence goes on along the minus strand of NC_072472.1, from coordinate 19,775,119 downwards.
ATAATTCAAAACAATTTTACTACTTACTGGATTCATCCTGTCTCTTTATCCTAAACATGCACTGCTCCAGTCCATACTAAGTGATCATAATGCTCATTGTTAAAGAGTAAATCATGCAAGCTGAAAGCAAATTTTGTTGTATTATTCCAAAATAATGTGTTAAAAAAAATACTATATTTTGGTTGACTTAATAATGGCAGACTTTGAGTTCAGCAGTGTCAGCAACTTGACTATCCTTGTGCTACAGTAACGTCATATTTCTAGTATAACGTATCATAAGATAAAGCATACAGTATTAGCAAGTGCAGCAGCATATGAAAACACAAACAACTGCAACTTTTATTTTCTTCTGAACAAGCCCGCTGTTTTCTATTCTCCCTCCAACTCTCCACTCTTTCACTTCTCCAGCCAAGCCTCCCTTCTCTCTTTAATCTGAGTCAGTCAGGCTCATGTATATCACATCCTGATCACAGTGGGCTGCTTTAAGTAAAGATGACATGCCAGACGGTTACAGGCAACAAACCAAAATCTGATTCCTTTTATATGTCGCAGCTTGAAAATTAGACCATGGAGAGAACAGAACTGCTGGGAGTCCTTCCTGTAACCCTGGTAAACTGGGCAAACCTCTCACTTATGATCGCCATCATCACCATCACTGTCATCACAGCACCTATGCCGTCACCCCATGTTCAGGTCTTGACATCTTAACAAGGACATGGCTGAGACACTTTCGAGTCAAGTTCATTTTGGAGTTAATTAAAATAAAAACTGGGGTAGCTGTGGCTCACGAGGTAGAGCGCTTGTCCCACAACTACAAGGTTGGTGGTTCAAACCTGGCCTCTACAGTCAACGTGCCGAGGTGTCCTCGAGCGAGACACCCAACCTCCCCGCGCACTTCTTAGCAGCCCACTGCTCCTCAGGGATGGGTTTGTACATGACCAATAAAGCTGATATTCATAATAAGATGACATTTAAGATTAGTAACTTGCAACTCAATTAAGAAATAGTGAGCTCTAGAACAAAAAGTAGTTTTTTGAGATATGGCTTATGAGAACTACTTTTTATATTCACCACACAGTATTAGCTCTGATATTCAATGTGCCATATGTTAGTGAATTGTTAACATCTGTAACATGAAACACATATAAAGTCCAAAACTGAGCAATAGACGAAAAGTAGCATTTAGTTTTGATGAAACTTAATTTCCGACATCTCCGGATTGCCATTGTGACCATGATTGTCGGTGAGTAAGAAAACGAGCGCAGTGATGCCAGACACAACTCACATCCTGTCTATTATCATAAAGTGACAACTGAATAGAGGGCATCCTACGACATGCTTAAACTACAGAATACCGCACACTGCATTAGAACTAGGGGACGTGAACAGAGTGTACCTTCAGTACAAGAACATTTAATGCACATATCACCAACAGAACTGTAACACTTATTAAACTACTATCAGATTGTCTTTGTTAACCATTGTGCCTCAGAGGATGATCATTTGTCCACTACGAAGCAGGCCCGGCTACCACTCTACACAGTCTGTGAGCTGACCAGGCTCCACATTGATGGAACAAACACTCCATTGATATCAGGACAGCAGAAGTTCTATACATCCCCCACCACAGACTGAAAACTCACCTGCTACTCGGTCACCACAGGTCAAGTCAGTTACCCTCTGTACGCCATGAGCACGGTAACCCTCCATTGTCATGTCAAAAGCCTCCATTAAGTAAAACAATAAAAAAAAGAATTGAGCAAAAAAATGCCCCCTCACCTGTCCTGTGACTGCTCCTCATACATCCTCTCCTTTCCGTCTTTGAAGAGCCGGATGGCCCGTTTGGATTTCCTCATGAGGCTATCAATGTAGATTTTAAAGTAGTCATTCTCACTGAGCTGCGTGAGTCTCTGGTTCTCTTCATATTTGCCCAGTGTAAGCCGCAGGTGCTGGTAGGCGTCAGGTAATATATCCAGGATATACGGTGGACTGTTTTTCAGCTGGAGTCTTGGATTTTGGCAGAGGCGGACCTGTGGCAAAGACATTTTTTGATGAATGCTGTGAGTTGTGGATCACATGTAAAGTTTCTTATCTAGAATGCTGATCTGTTGATTTTTGATGTGACCTCTTGAACATAAAGCTCCTAACCTCAAAGGCAAACTCTATGATGTCTCTGAGGCTGTATAAAGACTATTAAGCAAATTACTTCAGTGTCCTTATTTCAAAGTGGACAAGTCTCCACCTGGGTATTAACAGGTCAGAAAACTTACTAACAATGTTCCAGTACCTTTATTTAGATCTGGTTGAATTAGGTTAAATGAACTGATGTTCTGTTGTTCTTGGACAGACACACACAGGTATCATAGAGTTTTACAGATATGTACCAGCTAAGATTTGTAACATTAGAGGATATCAAACATACAGTACACAATCAGAAAATGATCACAGAGCACATGTGCACCCCATAGGCATTTGCACCTCTCCATGTGCATCTACAACAAAGTTCCTCCTACCATCTGGCAGACAGGCCTAACGAGTTCATCACTCCAAACTTACAACTTTGTCCATGAGTTTCCAGGTTTTCTCCACAGTTCGCCGGTCGGCAGCCGCTTGTTTCGGTGGCCCCACTGCATCCTGGATGGCATCAATGATGCCTAAAATCCGACCCTTACTTCGGTTCGGTCCTCGTCCTCCAGGGTTTCGGCCACTAAGAGCAGTTGCCATCTCCTAAACACTGAGCCAAGAAAATAAATTAAACGGTAATCAAATTGCCTTTTTTCCAGTTTGTACAAATAATCAGCTACAGTTAACCTATTGTTTGCTTCCTATTTATTCTAAGATGTATTTTTTTGGCTGCATTATTTTGTCAATGGTATCCATTGAGATCATTCCTCAACTTTTACATGAAACAAAAAAAGGGCTGGATCAAAAGTGCACTCTGTGGACGTGTTAGAACAGTACACATGCTGATGTTATTACTATTAATACTGGTCAACAGATACCTAAAAGGTCTCTTTGCCCAACAGGCTCTTCGTGAAAGTGGTTCAAGGATCACTAGAGGTCTGAAGGTGTTCAGATGGTCCTCAGCTCAATGGCAATTAGTTCACTGTTATGCTATTTGCTAGATGTTATTATGATGAGAGAATGTGTTTGTATGACTATTCAGAAGTGTCATTCTCCCTCACCTACAGTGCAGCGGTGATGGAAGCCTGTACAACATCATAACTTGTTTCAAATGCTTATAATAGCTACTGCGGTGGGGTTCATTGTTAAGTGCTTTTGTCTGTTTAGTCCCTGATATGACAGTTAACCTCCTTATGTAGTTCATGCTGTTGTCTTACCTCGGTAGTGTTATTGTCCACTGATCATGCTATTTTCGTACTAACTACTGATTGAAATGCAAAATGAAACTGTTACCAGAATATACGTCACAAACTGATGATTACAGGTTTTTACAGAGATTAGACTAAGGATACATTTAAAGTCAATTCTCATTTTGTGATCGACTACTATATGGACTTGGTGTGCTAGTATTGCTATTGTTGACAACAACTTGTATTGATCCGGTGTTACTCGGAGTGTTATTAAGGCATCATCCTAGAACTATCTTCTATTGTTTCTGTGGGGCTGGTTTTTTTGAAGCGCCTCTGACTGAACTGATAGAGCTAATCGCACAACAAGAAAAAGAGATTCCTTTATGGTCATTGTGAATTTTTAAACAGGAACTCAAATGAATCGGTCATTAACGGGGGGAGGGGGGGACACGTAGTTCTAACTTACCAAACCACCAGGGACTGTCTGCTGGGATCCCTGCTGAACTCGGTCCACATCCAGCCAACAAAAATGAAGGAGTGTCCAAGTGTCCAGAGGGAAAGAGTAGCAACGATAGTATCAAGCGTGTTTAATCCCGTGACCTCATAATAATACTACATATTTATTAGACGTCTCGTAAAAGCTGCTGTCGGAGGAGCTGGATAAACGCGAACCTGAGACTTCTGGGCTACAGTAATGTTTTGTACAGCCACATCAGCTTCAAGTTAGATATCATAAAAAAAAGACACATCCGGTTACCATTTCAAAATAAAGTATTAGTATACAAAAACAAAATGACATTGAATTTTGCGTTTTCATGTTTTATCGAATTATGTCGTTCAATGAAGTGTTTAAAATGTACCAGGTTCAAATACCCCAGTATTGTTCTTTCCACCCAATAGAGTACGTTTCTTTCCTTTAATCTTAAGGAAGTAGGGCTACTTCCGGTAGGGTCCGTCTTGAAGCCACTGCTCCAGCGGTAGGAGGGTCAATGGAAGTATGAAGCAATATTTTCCAGGAACCAACCAACGCATTGACAGAAGCGCTAGACGGACACTCATTGGTGCTCTGCCAGGATGTCATAACGTCAAGTTTGAAAGACTCAGAGAGGACAGCGACTTCCGGTCTCCACTCTCGATTTAAAGGCTTTTGGATTACCCAAACTGGACAAAGTTAGCAGCTGACAGGTGATAATATTGTCACTGAAACAACATGGTCCTGAACGTTTCCCTCTTGAGCTTTTTAGTAATTTCCAAATAGGCTTCCTTGTGTTCATTTATTTTTGTTGTTTCTATATTATTATGACTAGACAGGTAAGTCTATAGGCATGAGTATTCTGATAAAGCACTTAAAAGGAACAGATTAAAGGCAAAACAGTAAAGGGTCATTTTTTATAACCAATAGATACTATTTATATTGGTAATTATTTTAACAACATCTATGCCTACACATGTTGACGTGTATGCTCACTTAATTTTAACATTCACAAAACAGTTTTTAAAGTTTCTTTGTTGTCAACACGTTCTTTATGCTCAACAATTGCATCACTGTAGAGCCTTACATTCAAGGATGGTGCCATACCAGTCCAATTAGTCTTGCTCTTTAGCTGTATATCTCCCACTTTTTCAGTAAAAAAAATGTAGCCTCGTATGTATGTATGTATGTATATGTCAGAATTCCACTTAATTTAACTTAATTGTATTCTCGTTTCCCATTGCAGCACAACATTATACTTTTATTTTGAAGGCAAACTGGCCTTACTTCCGGTATTGTTTTTGTTTGATTATCGTGTCTTGATGCAGCCACAGAGGAAGAAGGTAGGAGTAAGGCCGCTCCCAAATAAATCCTAACTCTGAAAAAACGAGCAGTGTTCTACCGGAAATGTCTCAAGATGCGGTGTGGGTGTACTATGACTGAGTACAAAGGCAATAAGACAGTTATGAGGCTATTACACTTATATAGTATTAATTACAACACAATAATAAGAATAAACCAGTTAAAAAGTTAAGAGGGATAGTCCTGCATACATATAATATCAAACATATAAGATATATGATTGCATTGTGATTAGCCTGAATATTGGAATGGCAACTCCACTTAAAATACTGTCAAAGGAAACATAAAAAAATAATAAAAGTTTCGTCATCTGTGTCTAAAAGACATGTTACAATGTGACAAAACATAAATGCAGGTGGATTATCTTTACTTTCACTCTTGGCTTTACTTTTATCTTTAACTTTCATTTATTTCTGAATTTAGATTTTTAGTTGAATTTAGATGTAGAAATCTATCATACACCAAATGTGCATCACACAATAGAAAATGGTCTAAATGCTAATACATTAAAGAATCAATCAACACACTGAGTGGCAATCAGGCAATCATAATGTCAATAACACAATCAATAACGACTTAATTGATTAAATGATTGTTTATGTATATATTTTACAGTAATTCAATAGTGACTGAGAAGAAAGCTAAACCTGCCTGCACTGACTTTTACAGTTTGTTTGTTATGTAATCTTGACTTTTTTTTATTGTTAATTTGTATTGCAATACAAGAGACATTACATGAACCGAAAAACAAGAGGAAGACAAGAACAGTGAATACAGTGTAAGAATAACAAAAATATTTATAAAGTTGGTGATCTTGACATTAATATTAGAATTCTGGAGAAAAAGGTTGTGCAGAGGGCCAGTTTAAAAGCTAGATCAGAATCAGAAACGGTTTTACGTACGTTACACATACAAGGAGGTTTGGATTGGTAAATGGTGCATGACAATAAACATGCAAAAGTAAAAGACATAATTTAAATGGAAAATATGAAAAATTACAATAAAATATAATAAACAGATTAGGAGTATGTTTAAATCAAGTATGTTATTAAACTGACAAGAGTAGTAGAGTTGTGCAAAGGTGTGTAACTGTTAGTAATTTTCCTGGGGATTCAAGAGTACGAGTCAGTGAGGGTCCCTGGCTTTGTTAATAAGCCCAACCGCAGACCGGAGAAACAATTTTTACCAGGGTGAGAGGGGTCGGCTACAATCGTTCTTGCCCACCTCAGAGTCCTGAAGGCAAACAAGTCATGGAGCAGAGCAAATGAAGCGCCTGATGGTAAGCCTTGAGGGGAAATGGTGCTGATTGTCCGAGAGTCAGGGATGTGTTTCCCCAGCTTTACATGCTACTACTTGTCAGACAGAACGTCTGTGATCCACTTGCAGGTGGAGTCAGGCACGTGCAGCTGAGAGAGCTTGTCCTGCAGCAGAGGCAGGATGATGGTGTTGAAGGCAGAGCTGAAGTCCACTAACAGGATCCTGGTGTGGGTTCCTGAGGAGACCAGATGCTGGAGGATGAAGTGGAGGGCCATGTTGACTGCATCGTCTACAGACCTGTTGGCTCTGTAGGTGAACTGCAGAGAACCCAGCAGTGGGTTGGGGAGGGTTTTGAGGTAGAACAGGAAAAGGCAATCAAAGACTTCAAAATCACAGAGGTCAAGGCAATCGGCATAAATGTCATTTCACTAGCAAGGGCCATGCCAAAATAATGATAGTTAAGTGATTTTATTATGAGAAGAATTATTGAATAATGCAAATGAGTAATGGTAGAGAAGAACAAGATGAGGGTAGAGGTCCTGTGATCAGGCGAGTCCAGGTATCTGACGTGGTCGGCGGGGGAGAGGGAGACTCAGGATGGGGGTTCTGTCTCGGGTTGAAGTAAGGCCGAGCCAGCTACAGACCCCCAAAAGATTGGGTAGAGCTGAGGTGAGCGTGGGCTAGACGAAGGTCGTTGAGGCTATTTCGGATGTAGGATTGGTAGGCCTGGGATGACCGACGCCCTAGGACTCAAATTGTCTGGTCGGAGATGCCTAGTCTGGCTGCCATGGAAGCTGCTCCTATGCAGAAGGAGTGTATTTAGTAGTGTTCGGGAGATATGCCGGAGATGTGAAGAATTCGACGGAAATATTTGTTGAACCAGAACCGGGTGGCTATTTTCCCGTTTTCGGTGATGAAGAGTGGGTCTTGAGGAGAGGTGTGTGCTGCGTACCTGGCCTGGATGTATTTTGACAGTGGCTCGTACGGGCTGAGGAAAGTTTAGACGGAAGATGTAGATGGGAAATGACGTTCCTAGCTGGTCGGTTTTACTTCTCCGGCATGTGAATATGAGAGAGTCTGGGGTGTGAATGGTGATGTCGGACAGACTTGGATCGAGGGATGGCTTGTAGATGGATGAAGTTGGAGCGAATTCTGAACACCGGAGTAAGCTGAAGAAGGCAAGCAGGAACATGGATTCCAAAGTTAGGTCGACCGAGGGGGATGAGTAACCTGATCGAAGTGAGAGGATGCAGAGGCTGAGTAGGTCAGATGTTAGTGGCGGTTTTCTTAGGCCTTTGAGCAGCATGGACACGTGAGCATAGGAGATATAGGGGCAATGGCTGCCGCTGGCTAATTTGAAGATGAAGTTGATTCCTGATAGGTAGGTCTGAATGGTGGAGGAGCAGATTTTTAGAGTGGAGTGGGCGTGGGTGATGAAGTTACAGATTGACAAGACGTCGAATGAGGGGAAGGACATTACATTACATTACATTACAGTCATTTAGCAGACGCTTTTATCCAAAGCGACTTACAGGAAGTGTATTCAACATAGGTATTCAAGAGAACTACTAGTCACCAGAAGTCATCTTAAAGCATAAACCAGAGCAAAAGTATAGTGCAGAGGCAAATTACTACGAAAACAATAATTGCAACAGACTAATACGAATATAATAAGTGCTACAAACTACTACGACTAGGATAAGTGCAGTAAACGAATACGAATTCAATAAGTGCAGCGAACTGATACGAATACAGTGAGTGCAACAACTAATACGAATACAATAAGTGCTACGAGGAAGGCTCAGGGTAGTGCTTCTTGAAGAGGTGAGTTTTCAGCGTGCGCCGAAAGATGGGCAGCGACTCTGCTGTCCTGACGTCAGTGGGGAGTTCATTCCACCACTGAGGGGCCAGGACAGAAAAAAGCTGTGACCGGGTGGATCGGCCGCAGGGACCTCTGAGCGACGGGGCAACCAGTCGCCCCGAGGCAGCAGAGCGAAGTGGTCGGGCGGGGGTGTAGGGCTTGACCAAGGCCTGGAGATAGGAAGGAGCTGTTCCTTTCACTGCCCTGTAGGCTAGCACCAGAGTCTTAAACTGGATGCGAGCTCTTACAGGGAGCCAGTGTAGAGAACGGAGAAGGGAAGTTGTGTGGGAGAACTTGGGGCGATTGAACACCAGACGTGCTGCAGCTTTCTGGACAAGCTCCAGAGGTCTGATGGCCGACGCCGGGGCTCCGGCAAGTAGTGAGTTGCAGTAGTCCAGGCGGGAGATGACCAGTGCCTGGATGAGCACCTGCGCCGTCTCCTCACTGAGGAAGGGGCGAATCCTCCTGATGTTGTAGAGGAGGAATCTGCAGGGACAGATTGTAGGTGTTGAAGTACACCTTGAAACAGTTCCAGCCGGTTAGGTAAGCGGAGAGTATGCATGGGGGTAGGTTGTTAAGGATGGCTTCTTGTGACGCTTTTGAAAGGTTTGCCAGGTCTGGAGCTAGTTGAAGGTGGTGGCTGAAAACGGCGGGATTGGAGTTGGGTGGATGTCCGAGTCTGGAGCCAAGAGTCTGAATTTCTGGGAACAGAAATGAGACAAAGAGTCGGATATGAGATTTGACACCTGGGGACATGAGCTGCTCGGAGGAGAAACTGGTGTTGGGCGGATATTAATGTGAGTCTGCGCATGAATTGCATGATTGCTGGAGAGCGGGATCTGGCTTTGTTTATAATTTTTCTCACTACTGCAGTGTTGTCTGAATGAATGAGCATGGACTGATGGATACAGCTCGTAAAGTGCAGATGAAGGGGAACCTGACTGTGCGTCTAGGTGATTGAACTCTGGGGGACATTTGGAGGCGAACCATCTCCCGCTTGTAGTAGCCTCCAAAGCCTATGGAAGGGGCTGCGTCGGTGTAGAGCTGGATATCCTCGGGTTTAGTGATGAAATCATTGTAAAAAAAAAACGAGGCTAGAGCCTTTACCTTGACTGGTGTGCTGAGGTGCCATGCTAGTCAGTCTGCCGGCGTGGTTGGATTATGGGGGCAGGTGTTTCTTGCGCGAGCGCTGCCGCAGAAGGAGCAGACGTGCAGGAGTCCGCAGTTGGAGAGAGAGCAGCTGAGATGGTTAAAGTTATTGCACACCATTGGATTGGCCGCCCTCGTTTGTCGACGCCCTTGGGGATGGGCACGTTGACCGAGGGGCGTATGTCGATGGGCTTAGGGATGATGGAAGGAGGTGGTGCTGCGGAAGATAAGCAGTTGAATGCAGGGTTGCTGCATGAGGAGGAGGGGCGTGAGCTAAGTGGAGCAAAGGTAGTGCAGGCTGAGGCTGGGTGTGAGGGAGCCCCGCATAGCTCGCAGGAGAGAGATGTATGGGCTGCGAAAATGCGGCAGTAAAGCTCTGAATCGAGGGTGCCCCAGTAAGTCCCCTGATTGAACTGTTGTAAGCGCCCTGCTGCCTGGGTAGCGAAGAGGACATGGTAGCTGTAGAAGCCTGTCCCCCCGAAACGTAAAGCCATGTCGAGGATAATTGAGAGGTAGTCATCCAGCTCTGGTCTTCGAGCTGGATGGATGGAACAGATGGTATCGCGGTAGAGGGAGAAAGCTAGAGCGAATTCGGTTGGAGTGAGATTTTTTGATTGTTTATCCTGGAGAGATCAGACACAGAGGGGGCAGGCACAGGGGGAAATATGACCTGGCCCCCTCTATGGGGGGCTGCTGATGCTGGCTGCAGCCCTGGAGGAGGAGGTGCCGTCGCGTCACCGATGACAGTCGGTGGCCCACGTGACAATGCGGTAAGCGGCCCTGGAGGAGGAGTTGCCGTTGCGTCACCGATGACAGTAGGTGGCCCACGTGACGATGCGGGAAGCGGCTCGGAATCTGTTGGGGCCAGAGATCTGGTGGATGCCAAGTAGAGTTGGAATAACCTTGTTTTATTGTCGGAGCGGCTGAAGGGAATGTGTTTGTCCTTTAAAGCGTGCTGGAGACGAGCCACGGTCCAATCTCTGATGCTAGTCTCATGTCTAATGGATGAGGGAGACGCGTGGCGAGCGCGCCGTGGAGGGCTATTGGGGGTTGAGCGTGAGGGAGGCGGGTGGTGAGGAGAGCGGTCGAGCCGGCTTCCGCGTCTGCAGTGGCTGTGGTGGCCGCAGGTCCTGGGCCTCGCCGATGGTTGAGAGGACGCCCGAGATCGGGTCGGAGTTGGAGGGATCTCGTTCGTGGGTTTGGATGCAGGAGCCGGCGACACCGGGGAATGTGAACTGTGAAGCGCAAGCGGCTTTGTTGGAAAGTTTGGCTGTGATCGGACTGATGTCGGGTTGACGGAACTGATGGAGAATCGCTGCCGAATAGATCGTCACCTGAATCTGATGGGTTGAGCTGCAGTTCGGGATCCATGGTGAGTTACTTTTTGTTTAAACTATCTAATGTTCTGAGCTGTCACACGAAACACGTTCTGTCTTCTAGAAAATGGAGACGAACAGTGCTTGATGGGATGACCAGGTATAAGTAGACTTAACTTCATTAAGTCCTGTGATCCTTGTTTTTTTGAGGACGGGGATGATGCTTGAGGACATAACTCACCCTGGTGCATGATGGCACACAGCTGTCTTCACATAAGCTGATGTATGATGTCACAGCCTCCGTGTACCCATAAAGACTGTTGTTAGAAGTACTGAAGACATCCCAGTTTGTACAGCCTAAACATGCCAGAAGATCCTCAATAGCTTCACTGATCCACTGTTGATTTCCTCACAACAGGCTGGCAGAGCTTTAATTTCTGCCTGTACGCATAAATCAGGTGGACCACAATATGGTCAGAGTGTCCCAGTCCAGCTCAAGGAATTGCGTTAAAGGCCCCACTTATTGTGCAGTAACAGGGATCTTAAATGTTCTCCTCTCTGGTCGAGCATTTAATAAACGGTCTGTATTGTCTATGTTGGAAGAGCCGAGAATGATGCAAATCAAAATTCTAATTCCTTGGTCACAAATTACTAGGGTGACACGACGTTAGCACCGAGGTGATAGAGAAAACAATTAACTAAAAAGACAAAAAACAAGTATAAATGTAACCCAGAGTTTCTCCCTTCCGGAGGTGCCGACCTTGCTGTGTATGCAGGAGGCCTGTTATCACACACTGTTAGAGACACACACACACACCTGTTGTCTGACATGCACACACAAGTACCATCTGGCTTATGTTGGCCTTACATTGATTGTACATCCAGACGTTCGCATACACACACACCTGTTTTGTTATGTACTTTCAAACGCTTACTTATACTTACTGACTTACTTATTGACACACACGCATGATTTATGCTGGCTTTTGCAGACAAGGAGCACATATACCAAAACAAATATAACCGTATAGTGGCTCCGTAGTTATTCATTTATGCTTTGCCTATGAGCACTGCTCTATCCAGATGGCCCCATTTCACTTAGACAGTTTCATGATATAATATCCTAGTTTATGTATTAGTGATTAACGGCCATGGTGGGATTATCTGTATGGAATGTATATATATAATAATAATGTACACAATTGCGTTTGATTGACAGCTGCCTGAGAGATATACACGCAGTAACCTGATTTACATCAGCTTTGTTGTATTTAATATATGTGGGAAGTAGCCAATTATTGATAAGATGCATAATTCAATTAAATTAAATTAAATGTATTTTGTATTGCCCAAAATCACAAATTACAAATTTGTCTCTGTGGGCTTTACAATCTGTACACATGCGACATCCTCTGTCCTGGGACCCTCACATCGGTACAGAGTTACAACATAGTCAATGTATATGACATAAATTATTCATATAATAAGAGTAGTAAGCAGAGTTACAAAGGAAAAAATTAAGACTACTTATAATAACAGCAGCAATAAAGAAATATTATAATGATAAGAGCAGTAATGGTATAGGGAATAGTAATGTGACTAATAATAATAATGGTAGTAGCAGGGGGTGTCAGCCGGGCCACGGCAGGAGGCATGACCACAGTCCAGGTACAACCACGATTCATGGAAACCTGTGAGGCGAGAAAGCACAAAGACTCCAGGGAAGAAGCAAAGTCAATAAGCATAATGGTAGAGACAATAGTAATAGTAATGTGACTAACAATAATAATGGTAGTAGCAGTGGGTGTCAGCAGGGCCACGGCAGGAGGCACGGCCACGGTCCAGATATAACCAGGAGTAATGTTCATAAATAGGACATTATTACATAAAGATGGAGAGAGAGAAGGAGAGAGAGGAGCTCAGTGTATCCTAGGTAGTCCCCTGGTGGTCTAGGCCTATGGCAGCATATCTAGGGGCTGGACCCAACGCAAACCTGAACCAGCCCTAACTATAAGTGTTATCAAAAAGGAAGGTCTCAAGCCTGCTCTTAAAAGTGGTGAGTGTGTCTGCCCCCCGGACTGAAACTGGAAGTTGGTTCAACAGAAGAGGAGCTTATTAACTGAAGGCTCTGGCTCCCATCCTACTTTTTTAAAATCTAGTGACCACAGGTAACCCTGCATTCAGGGAGCTCTCTAGCTGGGAAATATGGAACTATATGTTCCTTAAGATAAGTCTTAAAGTGGCCCTATTATGCTTTCCACTTTGTCCCTCTCGTTTAGTGTGTTATATATATTTTTTACATGTAAAAGGTCGTGTAAAACTCCTTCCGGCTAGTTTGGCCCTCCCTCAAACAACAAAAGAGAGAGACGGAGCTGGAGCTCCGGAGGAAGTGGTTTTTTTGAGGCCGTCATGTCGAGAAAACACTGTGCTCTGCTCTGCGAGGAGAAATGTTCTTTGTTTGGACTTCCGAAGGCAGATGAAATGAAGAAAAAGTGGCTACATTTCATTTTTAACACTTTGCCAGAGCAGTACAACGAAAACTTAATTACGGGGCTGAATTCTGTTTGTAAGGGGGCGGGACATTTCCGACGCATGCAAAACGTTGACCAATCACAACAGAGCGGGCTAGCTGACCAATCAGGGCAGACTTTCCTTTCTGGAGGGAGGAGCAAGCGATACAACAGAGCCTTTCAGAGAGAGGGTGAGAAGAGGTGCTGCAGGACAGCCAGGATGAGAAAACAAGGTGGATTATGAGCATTAACGCATATAAACATGTTGTAACTGTAACTTGAGATAAAAATATGCACCCAGAAAATAGCATAAGAGGACCTCTTTCGTCTGGCTTAATCAATGGATATAATTGGGTATCATCTGTATAACAATGAAAGTTTATGAAGTGTTTTCTGATAATATTCCCTAAATGAAGCATATATAAGGTGAATAAAATTGGTCCAAGAAAAGACCCTTGTGGAACTCCGTGACTGACTTTGGTTTTCTTTAAGGTTTCTTATACAAACTGAGATCGGTCTGATAAATACGACTTAAACCAGCTAAGTGCGGTTCCTTTAATGCCAATTAGATGGTCCAGTCGATGGGAGAAAAGCCATCTCAGGATCTACAGCTGTTTCTAAAGTTACTATATTTGAGGATAGATCGGTACTCCTTGAGGGCAGGGGATTATTAATGTAGTCTCTAATAGTTAGAATCTTATCATTAAAGAAGTTCATCAAGTCACTACTACTGAGGTATAAGAATACACGGCTCAACAGAGCTGTGACTCTCTGTCAGCCTGGCTACAGTGCTGAAGAGAAACCTGGGATTATTGTTATTTTTCTCTATTAATGTTGAATAATAGGCTGCTCTGGCATTCCAGAAGGCCTTCTTATATATCTTAAGACTGTCTCGCCAGACTAACCACGATTCTTCCAAATTGGTGGAGTGCCATATCCTTTCAAGTTTTGCTTTAAATGTTTGATGTTTGCTTTAATTCATGGGTTTGATGGTTGTACCATGGAGCAAACTCTTTAGTTTTATTAGCTTCTTTTTTAGAGGAGCTATAGAGTCTAGTGTCATTCGCAGTGAGCCTGCAGCACTATCAACAAGATGGTCAATCTGAGACGGATTAAAGTTGGCGTAGGAGTCCTCTGTTGTATTGAGCAATGGTAATGAAATAAACGCTGATGGAATTGCTTCTTTAGATTTAGCTACAGCATTATCAGATAAACATCTAGTGTAGAAACTTTTGCCTAATGGCGTACACTCCGGTAGAAGAAAATCCAAAAGTTATTAAGTAATGGTCCAATAAAAGAGGGTTCTGTGGAAAGACTATTACATGTTCTATTTCAATGCCATATACCAGAACAAGGTCGAGGGTATGGTTAAAACAGTGAGTGGGTTTATGTACACACTGACAGAAGCCAATAGAATCTAATAATGAACTAAACGCAGTACTAAGGCTATCATTATACACATCCACATGAATATTAAACCACCTACATAATTACTTTATCTGTTTTGAGTACTAAACTTTACAAGAACTCTGAAAATTCAAATAGGACTTCAGCATACGGACCTGGTGCGCGGTACACTATAACAAATATAATTGGCTGTAATGCTTTCCAGGTCGGGTTTGAAAGACTAAGAACAAGGCTTTCAAATGAGTTGTAATTTAATTTAGGTTTAGGGTTTATTTTCACTATACACAAGGAGGTACTGACGTTCTGTTTCTTCATGAGCTCCAACATTAAGTCATTCACTAACAAAGACCACGCTAATAATGATATGAGATTCAAATGGTTAATTGCATGTTAGAATGAGAGGGAAGGACTTCGGGAGCGAAAGGTGGTTGAGGGAAGGGATGAGGGTCGTGGGATGAAGGGATGTAGGGTAGGGGATGAAGGGATGTGGGTAGGGGATGAAGGGATGTAGGTAGTGGGATGAAGGGATGTAGGGTAGGGGATGAAGGGATGTAGGTAGTGGGATGAAGGGATGTAGGGTAGGGGATGAAGGGGTGTAGGTAGGGGATGAAGGGATGAAGGGATGAAGGGATGTAGGGTAGGGGATGAAGGGATGTGGGTAGTGGGATGAAGGGATGTAGGGTAGGGGATGAAGGGATGTAGGGTAGGGGGATGAAGGGATGTAGGGTAGGGGATGAAGGGATGTAGGTAGGGGATGAAGGGATGTAGGGTAGGGGATGAAGGGATGTAGGGTAGGGGATGAAGGGATGTGGGTAGTGGGATGAAGGGATGAAGGGGATGAAGGGATGTAGGGTAGGGGATGAAGGGATGAGGGTCGTGGAATAACCCTTTTGACACTAAAGTAAATTCTGAAATGGAACATCGGAAAAAAGACATCAGTGTCATGAAAGCTGAAATGATTAGCCTTAAAGCTGCTACAGTTGTGGGTCCACCATACACAAAAAAAGTCTACAACCTGAAACCCCTGCCAAAGCAAAATACAGGAAAAATAGAACGCCATAAAGGACTAGCAATTAGTTATATAGATCTGGAGTATTTGGTGTGGGGAGTATGGACATTTTATGCAGGATTGTGATGGCAAAGAAAACCTTAAGAAAGTCAACAAGTGCCTCATTAAATTGACAATTGAAGTCAGGATACAACTGTGGGAACCAGTAGAGGAAGTTGGTGAGAACATTTTTTACCAAGTGCATCAATCCAGACGAAAAAGTGAAAGACACTATAGCTGATGTCCTAGTAAGTATCTAGTATCTCTAGCCTTACTAGCTACTGGCCTTGCTGTCCAGATCATTCTACGACAGATACTTGACACACCTGCCATCAACACAAAATCTTGCAGATATGGAGTCTCAGTCCTGTTGATTACCCTTACAATGGCTATTTGTCACTGAAGCTGGAGTTTTTAGAAGCTGACAAAGGAGTGATTGAAACTATTGATGCCCTTGCATTGATCTGGCCCTCCCCTGTCGTTGGAGGTAAAGCTTCCATACATTACATACATACAAACTTGGCAACTGTGAGGTGACTACTTATGAGCTGTAAAGAGAGGGGAGGATACAATTTTTAAGCACAAAGCATATTAGTCCTATTTTCAATCCTGATAATTAAATCTGTTACCTCGCGTCCTGGAGGGGTTACCAGAGTAACTCATGCACCAAGGACACCGAATGCTATATACTCAAAGCATTCATGTTGACTTACCTGAGGAACCTGCAGAGGCACCAAGGTGACGTAAGGGCTCTTGTTAAGACCAGAGTTTCAAGCCATCCATTGTGGCTTCAAAGAGAGTATCTTTGCTGGTCAGGAGGGAAAGAGAAATCATACTGACCCACCTGGGTTTGGTGGACATGATTTAATCACCTTTTCTAAACCCTGAGCCTAACATTGAGTCTGCTTGGAAATGGGCCCCATCCTCCTTCAACTTTGGATATTCACCAGTCTCTAAGGAACCCAACACTGACTCAAGATCAGGAGTGGAAAGATGTGTTTAAAGCAGGCCTGAGAGCCATGTGCAAGATTTTTGAGGTGTTTAAAAAGAAAAACCCATGTCCTAGTGGGGCAATTGATCACTTGCGGGCATCTATATTTGCAATCCTGCAAGCCTACTGAGTCTCAAGGGAATGCACATTTTTAGTTCTAGGCAAAGGCAATTAGCAGAGTGTATGACAGAACATCAGTTTTTCAAAGATATTACCTGGAAGCAGAGTCTTGATATTCGGGATTTCATGGGAAGCATAAGTTGGTAGATCACTAGGCCTCAAACCCTTAGAAGTGGAGAGTCAGATGCCAAACTTATCAGAGGATGGAAACGGATCCATCGAAATTCTCCATCGAAATCACTTTCTGCCCCAAAGACATAAAGTATGCCTGGATCAGGTTCCTGATACTGGCCCTGAACCTCGCAGGAGAGCTCTTTAAGAGATGAAAGAAACTTTACCAAGGTAGGGAAATTACAATATAACACCAGATGAGAAATATGGGAATGGAGAAGGGAAACTAGAATGTTGTGATGAAAAACAGTACACAGACTCAGAAGATTAAAAACATGGGATGTAGTGTGACATATCTGTCAGAACCGTAAGGAATAGAGTGGATGAAGAGATGTTGCCTGAATCTGGATATTGTATTAAATGGAATGACTGGAGGACCAGAGGTGATGGTCAGAAGTGAAAAGGACATTGTGGAGAAGCAAAAACAGAAAAATGAGGAAGAGAGCCAGAATCTATCGAGAAAACTGAAGAAATTGAGTAACAATGGATATACCAGAAAAAGACAAAGAGATGAAACACTGGATTCCCACGCCCAAAGAACACATAGTCAGAAGAGCCCCATTCAAATTTATAAATGCAACACCAGGACATCTAAGTGTCCGTTACGTGCTGTGTTGTATCTTCTCTCTGCTCTCTCTTTGCTCTGTCTCCCCAGTGTCCATTCTAGTGCCACCCTCAAGTGTTGTAATGCATTTATGCTGCTAAGTCTCTCCTCTGCAGTGCCACAGTGTCGTCTGCTCCCAACGGCTCACGATGCTAGTGCTTCAGGAGCCTGTGGGGTGCTGTTGCAAGAGGGCGAGGGAGATGTGTGCCATCCTGTGTGTTACTGTGTGAAGCCACCAGCTGAAAGACTCCACCATCAAGAAGGAGACGCTAGCAATGCCGCTCGCCCTGCAGCATTTTGAAGTGTATGTGGGCTCCAGTTCATCACCTCTGATCATGTACACCGATCACAACCTTCTTGTTTTCCTGGCCCTGATGTACAACCATAACCAGCAGTTGATTTGTTGGGAGTTGCTGGTGCCACACGACACGTAAAGTAGTTTTTTAGTTGTTGCTTTTTTAGTATTTCAGTTTGTATTTAATAAATTCCTATTTTTGTTTATTCATCTGTTGCCCATGATTCTTTTTCCCTGGGTTATTTACTTTGTTACTCACCTCATTCCCTGGACCTTAATCAGGGAACATAACAGTGTCATAGCAGCTCACACCGTGAATTGGACATTCCATAGCAACGTAGATTGCTTTGTTGCGATCGGCGTGGGGAAAAACAGTGAATGTTGGCAGAATCTGGGATTTCTTTGATCTTCCTTCTGCAGGTTAAAGTGGGGGAGCACTGAGCAAGTTATCTGTATGTCGTTCAGGATCCAAGTGTGTGAACATATTTGGAGTCTGTTGCTGCTACCTAGGTCTTGGGGTACCAATGTTGTTTTAACCTCTTTTTAGCAACATATGTCTCAGTTGGAACTGCGCTATGTGAATGTGCACGCTGATATTTATAGTCCTGAGGTCGTCATGGCCGTTTCACAGGGGACTCCCTGGGGCACATCCAATGATGCACCAGTGTTGTGGTTCAAACCAAATCCCCCACTTGAGATTTTAACACATGATGGGGGGTTGGCACAGTTTAAACCAGCATAGATTTTTATTTTAACATGGAAGCCTGTCTCTTTGTGTCACCTACATGGTGAAGTCCCAACAGACCTATGCAAGGTCCTATGTTCCCCGACCCTGTTCTCATTTCCAACCCGTCACATCCGAAAATATTATGGTTTGGGTCAAATTAGTATGTGTTTGACAAAGAATGAGAATGGGCCGAAGAAGGGTCCTTTTTGCTTTGAAATTAGCTGGCAAGCAGGTTAGCCAGAGTGCTGCAATCAATCTAGAGAGGATAGTCTCATTCTACATCTGCGAGACTGTGGTAGGGAAGTGCTTCAGCTGTCGTCAATGATGTTTTGCCCAGTGCTGAGGATGGATCAAGGTGGGTGTTGACGTGTTGTTCTTCAACTGTGGTCAAGCTGCTTCATCTCGCGTTTGCGTGGTCAAACCAGCCGCCTCTTTGTTCAGAGTGTGCGATTGATCTAACGTTCATGGTAATGCAATGGAACAACTATGGGTAGCTTCAAAAATTATTGTTTATAATTTACTGTATTATATATTCGTCCACTCTAAAGCTAACGTAAATCCCTCTCAGGAAAACTTCCGGTCTGGATTTCAAAGTAAAGGATCCAATGTGTTTGAGTTTACGGTACTTGTGATTAAGAAACAGAAGTCTTATATGCAACTTTTATTTGGACTAAGTACTAGTTAGACTACATTCAAAAAATGATATGAACTAAAGTCCTTTCCGGAGACCACAATAGGCTTTTTTGTCTAAATTTGATGTGGAATGAAAACCATTTCTTTCATAAGGAGTTTTAGAGTTTATGCTATTTTTGGATCGATTACCTCTCCTTCTTTTACAGTGTACTTATTGAGTAATCTAATGTCAAAGTCGCTTCAAGTGACCTAGAAAATGCCTTTATAAAAAAAGGCCTTCTTTGTCTAATTTTGATGTGGTATAAAAACCCTTTTTTCCATAAATAGTTTATTAATCTAATATTTTTGGACTTAGTACTTCTGAGACTACTTGCACAAAAACTACTTTTTTTACTGTGTACTTTTTGATTAATCAAATGTCAAAGTCCCTTCAAGTGACCTAGAAAATGCCTTTTGTCTAACTTTGATGTGGGATAAAAACCCATTCTTCTACAAGTAGTTTATGAAATTTATATTTTGGGACTTCTTACTTCTGAGACTACTTGTATATATACTATAAACTACCTTTGCTCCGTACTGTTTGACTAATCCAATATCAAAGTCTCTTCCAGAGACCAAAAAAAGCCTTTTTGTCCAACTTTAATGTGTTATAAAAACTCTTTCTTTCACAAATAATATGACTTTTACTGTTTTGTTTTTTGAATTATACAATGTCAAAGTCACTTCCAGAGACCAAAATTCAGCCTTTATTCATCTTACTTTGATGCAGGATAATAAACCTGTCTTCAATAAGTAGTTTTAAGTCTGACATAATTTTACTAAGTATTTCTTGGATACTTGCACAAATACTATGAACTACCTTTACTGTGTACTTTTAGAATAATCCAATGTCAAAGTCCGTTTCAGAGACCAAGATTCAGCCTTTTTGTCAAACTTTTGAGTCGGGATATTTGAATCTAATACTTTTGGACTAAATACTTATTAGACTACTTACACAAATACTATGAATTACTTTAACTGTGTAGTTTTTCAATAATCCAATGTCAAAATCAATTCCAGTAAACAAGAATAGGCATTTTCTTCAAAGTGTTCTTCCATATGTAGTTCATGAACCTTTTATTTTTGAACATAGTACTTCTGACACTACTTGCACACATTTTATGAACTACTTTTACTGTGTACTTTTTGAGTAATCCAATGTCAGAGTCCGTTGAATAGAACAAAAATAAACCATTTTGGTTTACTTTGATGTGGGATAAAAACCCATTTTTCCCAAAAGTAGTTTATGAAACAAATATTTTTGGAATTATTAGTTCTGAGATTACTTGCACTAATAGACACACAAAAGAGTGCCTCAGAATAACACATTTTTCAATTTTATGTTGTTTTAATCATACCTCTGCTCTTACCACTTTTCTTCTAGAAGCTGCCTATTCACCTTTTTAGCTTACCTTTCAGGCAGAGAATAGCTCAAAAGTGGATTTTGTGAAACAAAAAATGATTTGCATGACTTTCTTTAAGAATGTGCCTCATATCAGCAGATTTTTCAGTTTCATTTTTTTTTCATCAATACCTGATGCTTTCACCACTTTACTGCTTAGGCTGCTTTTTCACCTTTCAGGCCAAGAAAATCTCAAAAGTGGATTATGTATAAGTAAACATAGTTTACATGACTTTTCTTCAAGAAACTGCCCCAGAACAGCAAATTTTCCAGTTTCATGAAAACCTGATGATTTCACCACTTTATTGACTTAGATTGCCAACAAAGTTTTCACTTTCTTCAAGAAAGTGCTTCAGAATAGCAAATTTTCCAGTTTTATGTTGTAATTTAATAAAAACCTGATGCTTTCTCAAATTGTATAAGAATCTTGCTTATACAACTTAACCATTTACCTTTGAGCAATACTGAAAAAAAAGATCATTGGGCAGCTATATATGAATGAAAACTAAAGTCAATGAAAACAATCACATAAATATACTGCTTTCTTGAAGAACTAAGGGAAGACAACATTGAAGTTTCCACAGCCTCCGTCAAAAGTGCTAATTGTTACAGCTGCCTCCATTTTCTACAATCTTGTGCTTCTTCTCCTCTGTTGAGGCTTTGAAGACGTTGACTCTATAGTTTTGCAGCTCTTTAATGCTCTCCTGGATGTCACCCAAGGCCCTGAAGGAGGAAACAACAGTTTGACGTTTTCATTGAATTATTTATATTCCTCTGAACCTTAAAAGTAAACTTAAAGTTATTTTTGATTAATTTCAACTTATTTTCGCAGTGTTTGATACCAGTTATGTTTGTTATGATACCAATGTACTTACCAGCTGAATTACTGAAATCTTAGAGCATGACAATATCACTAAAAACATGTCAGCTGAGGCGAGAAACATGACCAGAAAGGTTTTGAATGACACCCCAGTTTATACTTAACTTACTGAAGTTGACTTTCATGTTGACCTCCAAATAAAATGGTTAAGATTATCTGGATAGACTGTTGGTTTGTTTACCAACCTCTGTGATTGTCTGACTGATGGTGTTTGACTTTGTTGTAGTGAAGCACCCCCGTGTTCTCAGCAGCCACTTTGGTGAGTACAGTGTATCATAACTGACAGCAACAAAGGCTAAAGCTGCAAAAGTTAGAGGTCTAAACCAGAATTATGTTCATGTGTTATTTTATCATTTACCTGTGGGCAGCTTTCTTGTGAGGCACCATTTTGTATTCCTCTGGAAACCACCGCCTGAAAACATTTAGAGAACAAAAACCAACCCACATTTATTTAAAAATATATTCACATTGAAGAGTATGCCATACTAGGTTATATTTCTTCTAAGGTACTAAGCAAAGAATTGCGGTTAGTCTGGCGAGATAGTCTTAAAATATATAAGAAGGCCCTTGTAATGCTAGAGCAGCCTATTATTCAGCATTAATAGAGAAAAATAAGAACAACCCTAGGGTTCTCTTCAGCACTGTAGCCAGGCTGACAGAGAGTCACAGCTCTGTTGAGCCGTGTATTCCTATAAACCTCAGTAGTAGTGACTTCATGAACTTCTTTAATGATAAGATTCTAACTATTAGAGACAGAATTAATAATCTACTGCCCTCAACCAGTACGATCTATCCTCAAATACAGTAACCTTAGAAACAGCTGTAGATCCTGAGATGGCTTTTCTCCCATAGAACCTGATATACAGCGGGTAAAATAAGTATTGAACACGTCACCATTTTTCTCAGTAAATAGGTGCTATTGACAGGAAATTTTCACCAGATTTCAGTAACAACCCAAGTAATCCATACATACAAAGAAAACCAAACAAATAAGTTCAGAAATTAAGTTATGTGTAATAAAATGGAATGACACAGGGAAAAAGTATTGAACACCTGAAGAAAGGGAGGTGCAAAAAGGCATGGAAAGCCAAGACACCAGCTGAAATCTATCAGTAATTAGAAAGCAATCCTGCCCCTTGTCAGTGCAAATTAATATCAGCTGGTTCAGTCCCAACTGATGGCCTATAAAAAGGTGTCTCATTACCAAGGTGTCACACAAGAAACATCTCATGATGGGTAAAAGCAAAGAGCTCTCTCAAGACCTTCGCAACCTTATTGTTGCAAAACATACTGATGGCATTGGTTACAGAAGGATTTCTAAACTTCTGAATGTTCCAGTGAGCACTGTTGGGGCCATAATCCGGAAGTGGAAAGAACATCATTTCACCATAAACCGGCCACGACCAGGTGCTCCTCAACATTTCTGACAGAGTGAAAAGATAGATAGGTAGATAGATAGATAGATAGATAGATAGATAGATAGATAGATAGGTAGATAGATAGATAGATAGATAGATAGATAGATATGAGGGTTCCGAGACTGAGGATGTCGCATGTGTACAGATTGTAAAGTGTTCCGAGGCAAATTTGTCATTTGTGATTTTGGGCTGTATAAAATATATTGAATTTAATTGAAAGTAGAGACACAATAATTGAGTTTCAAAAGCTACTCAGCACTGCATTATTAAAACTGGGCCTTTGACTTGCAAACTGATGTTTGGAAGATCATTAGTGGGGGTTGAGTAAATAACAAGGCTTTAATGAGATGAGCAAGGTAGGAGTACCCATTGGGCAAGCAAAATAGACTAGGTGAAAAAAGTACAGGGGAGAGGTGAGAGACTAATGTGAAAAATATACAAATCCTTATGCAACTTTGTGAAACAGCCACACAAATACTGACCTGCAAAGCTCCTTAATGGTGCTAACATCAATAATTCTGTAGTGAAGGTGATACATAAACTGTGGCATGTACTTGTCCAGGAACCTCTTGTCTGCATGCACAGAGTTACCTGCAGGAAGATGAGATGACATCATAGGACATGACTGTAGGAGCCAACATAGTTGAGTAAAATCACAATTCTGTAGCTAATGCTAAAAATAAACTCACCGGCAAGGGGACACTGTCCCGGCGGGGTGTGCTGTCTGACGAAAGACAGGAACTCATACTCCGCTTGTTCCAGGGTGATTTTACTGTCCTGTACAGCCTGCGTCAGTCCTGACTGAGACACAGTTACACTGGCTGCATACATTAATGAACACTTTTAATGGATACATACTGTAATACACTTGCTAGCAACCTGCTTCTTGTCTGCTTTTTGTGGCATAATTGCAGCATAGCTTGGCGCATTAGCACCACCTGCAGATCACTGGAAAAGTGTGAACACACTTGTAGAAATGTGTATTGCATGGTTCCGCGAGGGTCCCTTCCACAGCGACCATCCCTCCCTGACCCCCACCCCAAGTTTGAAGTGTAAAAAATTTGTTCAGTTCATTATGAAACTGTGGCTGGCCTAGACAGTCTAGATAATAAATAGGAAACCCTGACTGTAACAGGACAATGACAACCCACAAATTTGTCAACTGGAGCAAACTATAGGAGTGGCGAGAAGTTTGAAGGGGCGGGGCTCGAGTCCAGATCTTCTATTACACCTCCTCACACAGCTTAAACACGTTGTACCTTGTTTTTTTTATAATCCATAAACAAAAAGAAATGTAAATAAAATGATATATTTTCTTGTTCAGCTCCAGGTTATTCTGACCACACCAGAGGGCCAGCTGATCAACCTCCCGTCTGTACGCAGACTCATCACCGTCCTTGATGAGGCCGATGACCGCTGTTTCGTCTGCGAGATTCAGGAGTTTAACAGCTTGGGGATCGGGATTATAGTGGAGCGTTTGAAGCAGGAGGCGACTTCACACAGCTCCAGTGATCGGTTGAAGATCTGCGTTAAGATAGGGGCCAGCTGGTCAGCACAGACTTTCAGGCAGGAGGGTGACACACCGTCTACCTTCCTGATCTACTGTCTGTGAAAGAGCAGACTCACATCCTCACAGATCCTCAGGTGTGGGGTCGGTTGGGAGGGGTGAGGAGGTGGCAGGGGGTGTAGGTGTTTTTTTGATGTGAGAGCAGTTGTCGGGTGTGAAGGTTGGCTTGTCAATCCTGCAGTAGGACACATACAGGTCGTTAGCCAGTCGATGATTCTCCACGTTGTTGGGGGGATGGTCTCCTGTAGTTGGTGAGTTCCTGCAGGCCTCGTCACCCTGACGCAGGGTCTTTGGTTGAAAACCTGTTTTCAAACTTTTCAGTGTATGACCTGTATGCTACTCTGATATCTCAACCGGTCTGGTTGTACAGGATCCTGTCCCCACTACTGAAGGCCTCCTCCTTGGCCCGACGAAGCTGCCTGAGTTGTGCAGTAAACCAGGGTTTTTTGTTGTTGTATGTGCAGAAGGTTTTGGTTGGCACACACATGTCCTCACAAAAACTGACGTACAATGTCACAGTGTCAGTGAGCTCATCCAGGTCTGTAGCAGCAGCCTCAAAAACACACAATCAGTGCAGTTAAAGCAGGCCTGTAACTCCAGCTTTGCCTCGTTGGTCCATCTCTTCAGTCTTCATCACAGGCTTCACCACAGGCTTCACCACAGGCTTTGCAGATTTAAATTTCTGCCTGTAGGTCGGGAGAAGATGGACCAGACAATGATCAGAGAGTCCCAAGGCTGTATGGGGGGCTGAACGGTAGGCGTCTTTTATTACAGTGTAGCAGTGGTGTAGTGCGTTTATGTCCCTGGTGGGACACTTTATAAGTTGTCTGTATTTTGGCAGTTCTTTGCTGAGATTTGCTCTGTTGAAGTCCCCAACAATGAGCAGGGAGTCTTAGTGTTTGTGCTCCACATTAGTGGTCTGCTAAGCCAGGTGTTGTAGAGCCTCACTAACACAGGCCTGAGGTGGGATGTAAACACTGACCAGAAATAATGAGGAAAACTCCTGCGGTGAAGGAAAAGGTTTGCAGTCTATGAAGAGTGTTTCTAAGTTGGAAAGATGGATAACATTTGCAACACAGAGATCTGTACAAAAAAGTTTTCTATTGTATGTGATTTTACATAGTTTTTATTCCAAGGCACTGACCACAAAGAAGGCTTACCTTTCCATGATGCTCTTTACACCACTCTGACATTCCTTCCAGCAGCTCATTTGGCTGATTAATGATCAAGTTGGGACCCTGCCAACCGAGAACAGATGAGTTTTATTGACGTGACAGAAGAGAAGCCACAGTCTAATTGTGTTTATGTTTATATTACCTCAGCCAAAATGTTCAGGTTAGAGTCTGTGATAATGCATGCCATCTCAATGATCTGGTCCTTCTCAATGTCCAGACCTGTCATCTAAAAAACACAAACAAAGACTTAGTACTCAAAGATAGATATCTTACATGTGTCTGGTCCTTAACAGCGGTATCACTTAACTTCTTACAGTTCTTATTTCTAAATAGCATGGATTGGTTCACATCCACACCAACAGGCAGAGACCCTTAGAATAATTGTAACATAGATAGTATTTTGTAGCTACCATTTTTTTTACATGAAAGTAGCATATATCATCCAGTAACCACAAACTGCACTTATCCGACATTTTCTGGAGCAGGCATAATAAAACAATTTATCAAAGAATTAAAAATAGTTACAAAATGGGTTTCCTAACGAACACAACTTGAACTTTGAGCCTGCTGTCAAACATAACAGTGTCACATAATGTGAAATTAGGATAGTTTATTGAAGGGTTTGGAGATAAATAAATATTAGTTGATTGACAACATACGTGATGTCTAAAAGTAAAAAAATTAAAGTCAACTAGACCTGCTGTCTTTATCTTAAAAGGTGTTTCACTCATTCACTAGGTTGTTCATAAACTTTGCCCATAATATCCTTCGAACAAATGTGTACACATGAGTATTAATAAGAAAATGTTACACATTTTAAAGAGGCCTGTTGCAGCCATACTGCTACTGGGTTGTTAGTTTGTACTCCACATGCATCACTAATGTTTGGTTTGTTGCTACACACTTCAGTTAACAAAAGCAGTTTGGTAGGCGTTTTGGAGAACGCAAGCATTACGTAGTTTTCTAAATACGGGCACCAAGTTCAGCACTGTGTAGTGACCACTCACTAGCAGGACAATATTGGTTAGAATTCACAGCGAGCTAGCCTTGTTGACGTTATATTTACTTGTTAGGTTTATTCAACTACATTACCCATGACCGTTAGCGGGTTGATGAGTTAATGATGTGGGACGGGGGAGCGCTTGTTTTGTTGTTAGAGCGAATGCAGAGTATGAAATAAAGCCGACGTTTATTTACTCCGTCCACAAAAAGCCTTTCTCAGCCCTTTTGTTTCCCACACTCCTACAACGACATGCTTAGCTTTGGTAGGCTGGCTAACATGTAACAGCACGCCCTCATGGTTTTACTCAGTCAACTGCTAACTATAGGCGTTTCCAATGCCATGTAACATTCACGTTGCTATTAAGCGAGAAGGCAGGACGTCAGGTTGCCAATTCAAAATGAGTTTGCAAGCTAAACCGTAACATACCAGTTACGTTATTCAGTAAACGCCTTTTGCATGTCCCTCACCGGCAGTAGTAGTTAAGCTACATAACTTTAGCGTTACATGTCGGGGCTTTCCTCATTAGCTAACGTTGAACCGTATCGTTGTTGTTAGTTGCGGTCCGAAGATAACGTTACGTAGCAAAGTTGTGCGCATTGAAACAAAATACTGACCGGCATAATTTGGTCTACATCTTGTTAGCTTGGTGTGGTAAATGTCATAAGCGTTTGCTAGCAAACTTACCAACAGGAGCCTTTTAAGTTAACTACACCGATACAAGCCGGTTTTTAGCCCTATGACTTACTTCTAGGTCCACCCAAACCATTCTCTGGGACATGGCGATGGACGACATGCTGCTTTGCCTGGACACCTGAACGTTAACACTAGAACCGAATCCGGAAGTGAATGGGGTTATTACACTGCCAAACGCTACAATTTTCGCCAAAACACCCTTGGAGTTAGAATGAAACGCTGTCTCGATGGGTCGGAGGAAAGGCTGTCTTCTCCTGCAGACAAACGCCAAACTAAAAAGACCCCATGCCATGTCGCGAACACACTGGCATCCTGGGCCGGCTTCCGATCTGAACTGTCGTAAATACCTCCCATCAGCAGGGTTATGGCCAGATCCAGTCTACGGTCGAACACTAAAAAAAAGTACATTCTAATGTCTATTCCTAACCGCTTTTCCTTAACCTCATGAAGTCAGGAAAAGATTTGAAGGAGAATTCAAAAGGATTTAGGAAAAGACAACAAGAACTCTAAAGTAGTGGGGTCATTGTTCGATTAACATTATTTTTTTTTATTCTTTTGTTCTAAGTTTGTAGCCGACATTAAGATAAGATAAAACTTTATGAATAATATATTTATGAATCATTATTAATTGATTATGAATAGACATTATTGTGCCAGATAATCATCAAATATTACAATAGAAGAATTGGAAAGAACAATAGAGTAAACAAATAAGCATATATAAACAACAGAGCAAATAACACTTACGCCAGTCGAAAAAGAATAACAATAACATTGAGGTAAATATAGTACAACATAGTTAACTTAAATAGAAAAAGTAAATCACAACAATTTAAGATTAAAAACAAGAGTAAAAATATTAATTGCATAAGAAGTAATAATTACACCAGTGCCTAATATAATCCAAAACAGAAAAGTAATATTGTGCATGATCTTGAGGGTCATATTAGAAATGATATTGAAAAGTAATAAAAAGTTGTATTGCACATGTTCTATTGAAAGTAATATTGCACATGATATTAAAATATAAAATTGCATGATGATGAAAAATAAGGAGCTGGGCCATACTTTAATTTACTCACAACTTGAAATAGTTATATTATGCATACAGTAAAGCTCTTGTTAGTGACCACAATACAGTTTCATGCTTGTAAAGTTTGCATTATTAATTATATATTTGTTAAATTGCTGTTATTTGGTTATTCCCAACAATTGGCACAACTTTAGTTTAGTTGTATTAAATTGTGTTTGAGCATTTTTTATTTATTTGATGTGTTTGCTTACTTTCTGGTGTTAATGAGTGACTTATTAATGTAATGTTATTGGAGTTTTAAGTTAGGCTATTACTTTCAATTCAACTCAATTCAGTTTATTTTGTATAGCCCAAAATCACAAATTACAAATTTGCCTCAGAGGGCTTTACAATCTGTACACATGCGACATCCTCTGTCCCGGAACCCTCACATCGGCACAGGAAAAGAGGAAGAAACCTATGGGAGAGCGACAGAGGAGGGATCCTTCTCCCAGGATGGATAGAATGCAATAGATGTCATGTGTACAGAATGAACAGCATAACAGAGATACAACACATTCAATGTATATGACATAAATTATCCATATAATCACAGTAGTAAGCAGAGTAACGAAGGAAAAATTAAGAATACTTATAAAAGCATTCGTAGAATTGAAATAATGATATAGGTATAAT
This sequence comes from Anoplopoma fimbria, assembly GCF_027596085.1. Lineage (NCBI taxonomy): Eukaryota > Metazoa > Chordata > Actinopteri > Perciformes > Anoplopomatidae > Anoplopoma > Anoplopoma fimbria. The sequence goes on along the minus strand of NC_072472.1, from coordinate 19,745,997 downwards.
ATAGAATAGTATTAGTAATGTAACTAATAATACTAATCGAAGTAGCAGTGGGTGTCAGCCGGGTCACAGCAGGAGGCACGACCACGGTCCAGGGACCACAACGATTCTTGGAAACCTGCGAGGTGAGAAAGCAAAAGGGTTTCAGGGTGGAAGCAAAGTTACTATGTGTAATGGTACAGGTAATAGTAATAGTGATGTGACTAATAATAATATGGTAGTAGCAGTTGGTGTCAGCAGGGCCATAGCAGGAGGCACGACCACAGTCCAGGTACAGCCACGATTTATGGAAACCTGCGAGGCGAGAAAGCATCAAGCGACTTTCTGTGAAAACAAAACTAAATGCCACGCATTCATCCTTTTCTCAATGAAAAATGCAATGTTTCGGCATTAAAATGCATTTTTCATAAAAATATGCAAATGCATAATCTCCGTTGATTGAATGTATACGATCTTTAAGTGGTAGTTGTTATGAGGCTTAACATTAGCCATGTTCCTCAGCTATCGGAAGGGACGTGTTCCACTGCTGTTTTGAGCTGTCAGTCGTGGTTTGGCTTCCTTCCACTTCAAAGTGCAATTGTAAAATCTAAAGTTGGCCATTTAATTTAAGGTATCTTATCAAGATAAGATAAGATAAGATATAGCTTTATTAATCCTTAACGAAATTCTTGTGCCAGAGTTTGATTTGATTACAACAGAAGAATGAGAAAAAAATAGAATAAGAAGAATACCAATATACAGCGGGTAAAATAAATATTGAACACGTCACCATTTTTCTCAGTAAATATATTTCTAAAGGTGTTATTGACATGAAATGTTTACCAGATGTCGGTAACAACCCAAGTAATCCATACATACAAAGAAAACCAAACAAATAAGTTCAGAAATTAAGTTATGTGTAACAAAATGAAAAGACACGGGAGGTGCAAAAAGGCATGGAAAGCCAAGACACCAGCTGAAATCTATCAGTAATTAGAAAGCAATCCTGCCCCTTGTCAGTGCAAATTAATATCAGCTGGTTCAGTCCCAATTGATGGCCTATAAAAAGGTGTCTCATTACCAAGGTGTCACACAAGAAACATCTCATGATGAGTAAAAGCAAAGAGCTCTCTCAAGACCTTCGCAAACTTATTGTTGCAAAACATACTGATGGCATTGGTTACAGAAGGATTTCTAAACTTCTGAATGTTCCAGTGAGCACTGTTAGGGCCATAATCCGGAAGTGGAAAGAACATAATTTCACCTTAAACCGGCCACGACCAGGTGCTCCTCACAAGATTTCTGACAGAGGAGTGAAAACAATTATCAGAAGAGTTGTCCAAGAGCCAAGGACCACTTGTGGAGAGATTCAGAAAGACCTGGAATTAGCAGGTACAATTGTTTCAAAGAAAACAACAAGTAATGCACTCAACCGCTGTATGCACGCTCACCACGCAAGACTCCATTGCTGAAGAAAAAGCATGTTGAAGCTTGTTTGCTGCACAACATTTAGACAAGCCTGTGAAATACTGGGAGAATATAGTCTGGTCAGATGAGACCAAAATTGAACTCTTTGGATGCCATAATACACACCATGTTTGGAGGTCAAATGGCACTGCACAAATCCCCAAAAACACCATACCAACAGTGAAGTTTGGAGGTGGGAACATCATGGTGTGGGGCTGTTTTTCAGCATTCGGCACTGGCAAACGTGTACCGAGACATTCTTGATAAAAATCTGCTGCCATCTACCAGGATGATGAAGATGAAACGAGGGTGGACATTTCAGCAAGACAATGATCCCAAACACACAGCCACTCTCAATTGGTTTCAGAGAAAGAAAATAAAGCTGCTAGAATGGCCTAGCCAATCACCTGACTTGAATCCAATAGAAAATCTATGGAAAGAACTAAAGATCAGAGTTCATAGAAGAGGCCCACGGATCCTTCAAGATTTGAAGACTGTTTGTGTTGAAGAATGGGCCAAAATCACACCTGAGCAATGCATGCGACTAGTTTCTCCATTCAGGAGAATTGAATTACCAACAAAGGCTTTTTTACGAAGTATTAAATAAATTTCAGTAAGCGTGTTCAATACTTTTTCCCTGTGTCATTCCATTTTATTACACATAACTTAATTTCTGAACTTATTTGTTTGGTTTTCTTTGTATGTATGGATTACTTGGGTTGTTACCGACATCTGGTGAAAATGTCATGTCAATAGCACCTTTAGAAATATATTTACTGAGAAAAATGGTGACGTGTTCAATACTTATTTTACCCGCTGTATATGAATAGAATAACCATTATTACGTGTAAAAAAAGTAATGACACCAGTGTAAAATAAAAAAAATATTTAAAGTGGCCCTATTATGCTTTTCCACTTTTTCCCTATTCTTCAGCGTGTTATATATATTTTTACATTTAAAAGGTCCGTAGAATGTAAAACCTGAGGTCCACACCTAAAAGGAGTTACCCTCCCCCTCAGAATCACTGCTCCTGATCTGCCTGAAACGGCTCCATTGAATTCTCTCCTTCACTTCCGTAACTTTATGAGGTCACAATGTAACGGAAGTGACGTAAAACTCCTTCCGGTTAGTTTGGCCCCCCCCCAAACAACAAAAAAGAGAGAGACGGAGCTGAAGCTCTGGAGGAAGAGTTTTTTGAAATGTGAAACGTTGACCAATCACAACAGAGCGGGCTAGCTGACCAATCAGGGCAGCTTTGCTTTCTGGAGGGAGGAGCAAGCGCTACAACAGAGCATTTCAGAGAGAGAGTGAGAAGAGGTGCTGCAGGACAGACAGGATGAGAAAAACGAGGATTATGAGCATTAACATGTCAACATGTTGTAACTGTAACTTGAGATAAAAATATCCACCCGGAAAATAGCATAATAAGGCCTGTTTAATACAAGAGGTAAAATACAAAAAAATACTGTGCCTAATAGTAACTAAAATAGAAAAGTAATATTGAGCATGATATTAAGAATGATATTGTCAGTGATATTGAAAGTAAAAAAAAATTTTGCACATGAAATAGAAATGTAAGATGTAATGTTGAACATGAAATAGAAATGTAAAATTCCATGTTGTTGAAAAAAGTAATATTACCCATGATGTAGTTATTGTTGTTTTAAGTGTCTGACGATTTAGCTGTCCTTCCTGCAGAAGGGGGAGGAGTTGTATAGTTTAATAGCCACAGGTAGAACCTTGTGGTGTTAGTCTTCGGCTGAAGTTGCTCTGATGTGAGAATATGTCAAAATCTGAAATACATTGATCCCTGGACGGAAGTAGTTACAGTTGTTCCAATTCTAGAATAAAAATATATATGAACATAGAGTAACAATAAGTATGTAATAATATGTGCATTGTAATACAATGTATAACAACAATAAATATGGAAAGATTTAAATATGGGAAAAAATGTACAGTTTACTACTGTATGTAACATTAATGTAAATAATATAAATGCTGAAAATGGGATCTATGATTAAGTGTTTAAAATGCAAGAATAGAATAGTAGAAATATTACTTGAAATGAACTGTATAAATACTGTACTAATGCCAGAGTAAACAGATAGATTATTGCACAGTATATTGACTCACACTGAAGATATTTAATATGAAATCTTCTTTCTTAGAACATTCCTCAATTTATATTAAACCACATCATCCAATTAGGCACACCAACGTTGTGTGTGTGTCTTGTACCATTGTGAAACTAATACATTTTCAGCCCTATTAAAAAACATTAGGAGAACAATAGGTCCTTTGAGTTTTCAGGAGTGCATTGCGGAAATGTTGCTTGAAATGGCGAGCATTAAAAACAAGTCTTTTAATAAGCATACATGACAAAAAGCCACTGGTTCCGCCTTCTTTATTTTGAAGATCACTTTTTTTTTGGTCCTCTCTCAAATTAGAAACCTGTTGTAGGTCTAATCAGAGCCACAGATATTCCAACCTCAGGCAAGGCCATGCTTTGATCAAATTTACACAGAACTGAATTGATTCCAACTGTATATCATTTTGTTATTTGGCTTAATATTTTTGCCAATCAGCTAAGAAAAGATCTTTGTGCCCTAAAATGTTCTGGTCTGAATAATAAGGTTCGTCCTCAAAATATCTGTAATATCACAAGAAAAAATTCTGTGAAATGTGTGTTTCAAGGCAGCAACATAAACGTAAATTACTTTTGGCTGCCTTTGCAGCTACATTTTAGCATGGTTTTACTTATAGGGAATGATTCATGTAGTATTGGGCTCATAACATTTATTGTGGGCTCATTGCTAACCAAAAGCAATGACGTGTGTAGGTTGCAGTCTAACATCAAAATCCTGCAGCAATCCCACCTGAAGTTTTACAATTCCCACAGGGTCCATTGTCTTCAAGATTTAGGGTGAGCCTGACATGTCTCATAACAACAAGCAAATAGATATTTTACACTACCAGCATAAAGGACACTTAATAATGTGCTGGTGATGGAAACCATTTGTGAACATATTTGTGAACATTCTGTTCCCAAGGGTTTTTACATAACCATGTAAAAGCTCTTTACATTGGCCAGGAAATTAAGCATCACGTTAGTTCATGCACGAAACGGAAGTCATACACCTCCAGCTGTTACCAGCTGACAGCCAGCCGATTGAATCATCGTTTCAAATCTGTCACACACCAATCACAGCTCACTCTCACCTAAAGGCAGTCCATTTAAATATGACTCCCTTCTCACTGATCCTTTCTATACCTATGCTGTAACAGACCCTACTGCTGGCAAAGCTTTGCCTCTTCCACCCCAACCTCCGGCTTTTTTAGTTCAGAGTTCATATTGCATAGAAAACAGTTGAAATGTTAATCAAAGTCTTACTTTGGGCTCATTCCTGTATATATATATATATTGTATGGATCGCTTAAGATTACACAAATATGAAGAAGTTAAAGTCATAGTCCAGACTAAAAGCACCACAGTTTAAATTTACAAATGCAGAAAGCACAGCTTGCAACAAATGGCATACTGTGTGAATGTGTAAATGAACAGGCTTATAACATTCACTGTCCATAATGACAACATTAAAATCAGACTATAATTACATATTTGTATTCCTTTAAATGAATGCGTTGCTGATGTACTCTTATGGCTTGTGTAACAAGCTTCAGCCTTATTCTTTCAGCTGCAACCCCAGCAGTGTGAATCTGACTTTGGAGCAAACAGAAGAAAATCACTAAAGATTCTGTTATTATATTCACTCATATGGTCATCTTCTTAAGCCGTGTGTTGCAGTGCCTTGCGTTACTTTGCTCAGATTATACATTTTGAAAGGATATCCTCTTATCGTTTTCAATTATGTTTTTATATTTATTTTTAATTTGCACCCAAGTTTGTTTCACACTGCCTGGGGTTGCCACTGAAGGAATAAGGCTAAAATATTGTTATACACACCATAAGAATACATCTAAGCAACACATTCTTTTAACAGAATATACATGTAATTATAGTCAGATTTACTAGTGCCCTATATGTGGCAGTGATATTATAAAGCTGTTTATCTACAATATCACACTGGAGGCAATTAATTGCAAGCGGTCATTCCTGCTTTTGGCAGTTGAAACTGTGTTAGTTTTGTCCTGAATTATGTGTTTAACTTATTTGTAGGACCAGCTAAGCGGGATTGCGGTTGTTAGTGTCAGTAAAGCCAGGTAACCAAACATACCCTTGGCATGTTGAACTTGCTTTGTAGTACATGGCCCAGGTTTTGCATTTTAACTCAGGGAACTTTTTCAGCCTGGAGGCAACATCAAATTCAGGTACTAGTAGCCATGTGATGATTGTGCAAGTGGAATACAAGGCTACTGAGTCCAACCATTGAGCAAAACAAGTCTGCTATCGGAAAGGCAACTCATTATTCAATCGCTCATGAAATGTAACAGCTTAAAGGCTCAGCGCTCAGATCCTTCCACGGCACACAGTTCCATTCAGGTCATTACAGTACATACCGAATGTAAATAATTATGAATGTTTTACAGTTTACATCATTTCTCATTACACTCGTGACATGCTAACAACAGTTTGAAAAAAAACATTGCACACAAATACAATAGCTAGTGTCAGACATCTTAAAGTAATATATATATAAAAAAAAAAAAAAAAACCACTTCAAAACATTTGTAGTGCAATATATGAAACAAAACGGTAGTGGATATCTTTGGTCCAACGAGCTTCCACCAACACTATTGAAAAGTTTACATATCTCTCATGTGTCCAAGTTAAATGCTGTTTTCTCTTTCAGCTAAACACTTGTAGCAAGTCCAGTTTTATTTTTTTTTTGCTTGCATTAAGTAAAGGAAAAAATTGCATATGCCCAAATATTTTGAAACGCCAGTGCTGCTGCTATGGCGGAAGCCCCCCTTCCCAGGTCAAAAGGTAGTGCAAATAAATAGAAAGCCTTAGTCACTGACCACAGCAAATCTTTCAACAGTGACAAAAACAAATGTCCTTCACCTTAAATGTAAAAGTAAAAACAAATTGGGGGGGATTTGTGATATGTTAAATTTACAGGAAGACATTGAATATCAGGTTTGCCTATTCATTTTTATATATTTTTTATTACATTAATTATAACTTGGTAAATTGTTATGAGCATACATGGAGACTGAATTAAGAAGGGTTTTGCATACAATTTTGATTAATTACCTTCCATTAAACCTCAAACAGGGCCAAAAGCATCATACAAAAATGCATCAGAAAAACAGGAACATCCGTTACATTTTTAAGTTCCAGTTGCCATGTCATATTAACATATTTAAGAGAACTGCAAGAGCTGAGATGAAATGAGACATGAAGGGGCGTAGCTTTTCTGCTTTTTGCTTCTGATTTCAGAGTTTTCCTCAGATGATGATAAACAGTGATTTAGTGAAGGAATGAAGGAAATGTGTAAAAACTCCAGTCAGGCTGGATGTGTTTGATTAAATGCACATGTAAACATAAGAGTATGAAAATGTATTTTTATGTCAATCAGTCAACAGTGACTCCTTAACCCACCAAACCTTTCTGTTGCAGGTTTGGATGATTAGCCGATTTACATGTCTGTCGCTCTGTTTGTCGATAGAGCTGCCCTTCAATCACTCAAATGGAAGATGTTTTTTTCCTGATGTCATGGTGTCAAATGAGGATCTCCACGATGTCTTTGTCCACTTCCTGTTGGGTGGGCTGGGCTGGAGGAGGGGCCTGTTGATGTGGATGGGACTGAACAGGGAGCCTCCGTTCCAGGGTGCTGCTTTGAAACACTGGTACATCTGCAAAGAGTTGATGAAAGAACATGTTAACATGTCAGAAATTCAAAAATGATCAGTTCAGCATTTCTGATGATCAAGGCTGTTTTGTTAACTTTTAAACATAGGTTCACCTTTATCTGTTATACAGCATAGTAATAAAGATCCTTGGAGATTTCAGATGTTAGACCTGGCTCGAGCCACAACCACGGTATGCAAGGACCTATTGATACTGAAGGGATTATTATTATTAGGGCCTGAGCAACCACCAGGGGTTAGCTAGGGCCATATTGAAACTGTCGCAATTATTAGGGCAGAAGCAACGACAAAGGGTCGGCGAAGGCCTAATTGAAATAGCTTGGATTACTATTATTATTATTATGGCCCAAGTACTGACCAGTGGTTTGCGAAAAACCCTGGCGAAATCTCTAGGATTATTATTATTATCATGGATGGAGCAACGACGAAGTCGAAGTGAAGGACCTGATTGATGAACCGTGATGGGTTTGTGGACAAGTAAGACCTGGCCTCACTTGGGAAAAATCTAATTTATGAGTACCTGGAGGCCATGATGATGGAAGCTCCGGGACCCATTAACTTCACCATGTTCCTAACCATGTTTGGGGAGAAGCTCAATGGCACAGACCCTGAGGATGTGATCAGTAATGCATTTCCTTGCTTTGATGAGGAGGGGACAGGTTTAATCCAGGAAGATTATCTCAGCGAGCTGCTAACAGCAATGTGGGACCAGTTCACAGATGAGGAGATGGACGAGGTCTTCAGAGAGGCCCACATTGACAAGAAAATCAACTTCAACTACGTGGAGTTCACACACATCCTAAAGCACGGTTCCAAGGATAAGGACGATTAAAGAGCAATGCCAACGTAATTATTTCCACCCTCTTCTCCTCTTCCATCAGCTATATCACCTTGCTATATGTCTAATCAAACCTCATTTAAAATTTTTGTTTTGAACTTCCAGTATTGCCATATGTACACATCCCTATTGACGAATGAATGAAAAAAAATCGAAAAGGTATTAAAATGTTTTTCCTGTCATGTAAAGATTTGAAGTGGCACAACCTTGAAAGCTCTTGTTATCAGGTTAAGTTGAATTTTAATATTTAATAATACAAACTTTATAAATGCAGCAGTCTACAAAGTTGTGCTATGATTATGAAGGCCCAAGCACCGATGAAGTCAGAGTGACGGACCTATTGTTTGATTTTTATTATAATGATTATAAGGGCACGAGCCCCGACAAATTGAGATTGGGTCGGAGAGGACCATATTGAAACTCTTGGAATTTTTAGGGCGCAAGCGCTAACCAGGGCTCTGTGAAGTCCCTATTGAAATCGATCAGATTATTATAATCATTAGGGCCCAAGCACCAACCAGGTGCAAGGACACACTTGAACTTTTGGAATTATAAAAGGGCCCAAGCACCAGAAAGGGGTCGGCGATCAAATTATTGTTAGGGCATGAGCAGGAATAAGGGGTCGGTGAGGACCCTATTGGAACTGTATTATGGCCCTAGCAGCAACCAACGGTCGGGCAGCGAAGGCCCTATTAAAAACATAAATACTACGGTGACACTCATGATGTGTTATTTTGCACGATAGATACTCTGGCACTGTTAGGACTGTGTCAACGGTATACATGGGAGGGAACGATTGTTCTTCCTCTCGGTAGTTGCCGTGATTTACCGTAAAGACCCAATGAGCCTGGCATAACAAATGGGGGCTCAAGTGTGTTATCAACGCTGTGTATTTAATGGTAGCAAATTGATTGTGTTGTGATCTTTTTAGGGTTTGGAATGTAGTGACTACAAAGATAATTGCATTTTTGAGGGGTGGATGTGAGTACACTCAGTTCATCTGGTCAGTCTGTGTCGCTGGTTTCCTACATCTATCACATTAACTTGTGTATGTGGTTGGAATACTACATGATGTCCATTTTGTGTTGTGGTAGTGGCCATTCAATCCACTGTTTGGCTACTGCTTCGGCTTATTGTGTGGTTGCTGCTCATTCTTCAACTCAGTGGCAGCATCTTAGCCCTTTTCTGTGTGTGATAAGATTAGTTTATTCCACATTCCACATTTTTTGGCCATCTCTGTTGTTTGAGTAAGTTGCACATAATTTGCTTAATATTGAGGTTTGAAAAATTGTCTTATGTGTAGTCCTGGGCTGCTGAGCAACATTGTAAATTCCCTTGCATGAGTGCAATTTGGATTAGCCTAAATGCTCAGGTAGTTACTGTTGTTCAGAGTCTTGTGGACTGACTGTTTTTAATTTGTATTTCGCAGTATTTTACTTTAATATTGCCCTGGTAAGAAGTTTTTCTGGATTTGAAGTGTTAAGTACATTTCATTTGGTGGCATTTGTCAAGGTGAACTCTTGCATAAATAATCAAATTTTTTATGGTTTAAAGGGTGTTTTTCTTTAGTTGATTTGGGTCAGTTGTGGAGTGTTGCCGCATGGTAGGGTATAACACACAACATTACATAAGAAAAAGACTAAACAACGTTCGTCTTTGGGTAGGGCAAAACAAGATTTTTGAATGTTTGGACATTTTATAGACTACCATTAATAGAGAAAAAAGCCAACACATTGATTAATACATAACATTATTCAGTTTCTGCTATTGAGGATGCATTGGGTTCAATGGCTAAACCGACATTTGGAGAAGAGCTTGTGTCTCACAAAGAACAAGGGGCAAATTTCCTTTTGCAGCAGCTAAACCTGTACAAATAAAAATAAATAAACTGTAAGTAGTCTGAAAGCACCCACAAAGGTTGAAATGCATCCCTATCGGCACTCCCAGTGCTCCTGTGCCATCTGCACGTTTTACATATGGTAAAATGCAGACATTTGGAGCTAAATTTGGCCATTTAAATCTGACATTTTTTTACCTTAAATTTTGAGGAATGCCTCTACACCTGTAGCTTGCACTCTGAACATTTTATGTATTTTTTATCTCTTTGTTCTGCCTACTGTTTTAGGCGCCAGGGCAACATTTATACTTTGCCACATGGATAACTGCAATCAGATGCAAAAAAGGGCAAAATGCACTCAGCTGTAAAACTTTATGACCGTGTTTTCACTGCAATATCATTGGTGCACTATCTTTTGTGAATGGCATCTTGTTAAGGGGCAGATAGCAGTTGCAAGTGATGCACAAAACGGTGCAACCAATTCTTTGTGAATTCGCCCTTGAATTTTTCCTAATAACCCTAAGATATCACCCTCCAACTGAGACATATTGTAAGCGTGATCAAAGCCTTAGACATCCACCAGCTCATACTGACATGTCTGACAGACAGTTTAAGCTGACCTGCTATGCGGTCTGGGATGTAGACTGGGCTGGGGCTGAACAGTCGAGCAGGCAACGTCATGCTCTGCAGGCCTGGAGTGCTGGGCTTGCTGGTGTCCTGACTCTGTCCCTTCTCGGTCTGCGTGAAGCTGTCTCTGCTGCCTGTCTTCGAGTGACCTGCGGTCAACGGGGTGGAAGGAAGCACTGGTGAGGGAGATGATGAGATTGACCCCGTCCTGAGAGACTCTGTACGAAACTCGTAACCCAGCAGACCCCCTGGAGGAACATGAGAAAAAGAGCAATCTTTACTAACAAGCACTGCAGCTACAAGTGACTTTCTATCCCCAATTCTCACCCGTAGTAGAGTTCAGCTGCTGTAAATACTTTATTATGACCACTGGTTCTGGTTCTTACCCAGACTGCCCTTCCAGCTGGTGTCCTTGCGTTCTTCGGTGATGGGGGAGCTACTGAGGCCCAGGCTGTGACTGAGCACTCCTGAACCACCAGAACCAGTGTTGGAAATGGACATCAGGGACTTGGTGGGCCTCATGGCAGATTGTGCATCAGACTTGATGGGCTCTTTCCTGGAGCGCTGGTGAAGCACCTTGATCATAGCGTCTTTCTCAATGATCTGAGCATGGAGATTCTTTATCCTGAATTAGGTAGAAGAAGAGGGAGGACCATAATGAAACCAAGGTCCCTAAAAGTTCCAAAGACAAGGAACAATTGAGAGCTTTGCAAGTGCTTTTACACCACTAGTTGACCCATACTAAGTAAACATGAAGTCAGATGGACCGACAGGCAACTCATTCATTGAACAGTTTTTGAGATGTCGTCCTGTATCATCAGAGCTACCTGGCATCTTGTACCTTAATATTAGTGTGATCCCTAAATTTTACTTTTAAATGAAAAACTTCCAACATACACAACACCCCCCCCCATTCACTACTGATATGGATGTGTTACCATGGTTACTAAATAATTTCCTAACACAGAGAATGCTTTGAAGATCTTTCTTTTACAGTTGACAATTAACAGATGTATAAAGTAGCAGGTAAACTTCAACATTTCTGCCAGAATCATAAATCCGCTGCAACAACCCTTTGGTTTGTTTTGCTCTCACACCACTAACGAAATGCACAAGAGCCCACTTGCAACCTCTGTCCAATTGTTTGGTCTGCATAGTTTTAAGTAATAATCTTAAATACCTTAAATTAAAATAAAAAAGGTGACAGTATTTCAATATTTATATATAAAATATATATATAAAGAACTGGGAGCCAGTGGCGACAGAAACAATGCTATTTTACAGTTTTTCTCCATTTTATATACTCTGTATGCAACTATGAACACAATTCCTGGAACAAGAAGCTCATGTATCAACAAAACGACTTTAGACAGCTAAACTGAAAGAACAGTTTATTGCTTTCCTTCAAATAGAAATTCAACCTGGACTGACATCTTGCCCATGCCATAGCATTCAATGGAAATGAGGTTTTCCAATTCTGTCAATGTAGGAGTGTGCATCTTTCCCTTTGTCATATGACAACTGTTTGTCCTTCCAGCAGGTCTGAATGCAAATGACCCCTTCTTGCCTTTTGTTAGGGTTCCAACCCTATTATCTGTTGTTTATTAGGGCCCGAGCACCGACATGGTCGGTTTGCGAAGGCCCTCTTGAAACTGCAGTGTTTCTTATTAGGGCCCGAGCACTGACGTAATTTTGGGCTTTACTAAATGAATTGAATTGAACAACACTTTGGCCAATCACCACTAGAATGATTGAAACTTACCCTGAAAGTTCTATTAAAATGAACCACCATTAGGCGCTACAAATGCAAAAAGGGGCGCGATACAAATGAACACAAATTGTACTTTGAAACCGAAATATCTTGTCCAATCATCACAAAGACATGTTTCATGATAATGTTCAACAACTTTTGTGAAACTATTCTGAAACCTGGGCCTGGTTACTGTATTAAAGGGCAAACTCTGCACCTTACTTTGAACTCTAAATTGACTTATGCTAAGAATGTGGTGAATGAAAAAAGTCATTTTCAATGGAGCTCCGATTCCACGATTCACCATGGCAACAGGTAAACAGATGAGCCTCCAATTTAATCCAGTGGATGTAGGGGAAAAGTGTCAATGAATTAACACTATTAAGTTTCTTTGAGTTTTGTCCAATAATTTATCACTTACCAGACTATGATAAAGTGGCGAAGTCTAAATGTGTCTTATGCTGCACCCTACATTACATTTTTTATATATTTGTTCATCTGTAATCTGAGGTGGGTTAAACACGGGTGCAGACAACTGAAGATGAAAAATATAGTTCAGTACAGGATTTACACAGTGACGTACAGTAAACCTTCGATACAAGCTTTAATATGGAATAATTGAATGAATCAGGAAATAAAACAGGGTGTCTGGCTCTGTAAGAGGGAGGAGACAGAAATAAACTCAGAGTTTGTTAAAGAACACCTGCCAGCGAGCAGGTTAGGTTCACAGAGTCAGTTTCCACGGTAACAGATCCAGAGTTTAAATTACCTCTATATCTGAAACTGAAAATCCAGTTTCTATCCAGTTTCCCTAAACCTGCTTTCTGAAACAGGTCCCTGGTGCAAATTTGGTCATAAATTGTTCACAGAATTTCCAAATATCACCAAACTGCCTGGATAATTAGGGCCTGAGCACTGGCAACATCAGTCCAACGAAGGCCCTATTGAAACTGTAATGTTTATTATCATTATTAGGGCCCGATCACAGACAACGTCGGAGAGGGACCTATTGAAACTGAAGGAATTATTATTATTATTTTCATTATACACAATGAAGCGCCTTTTTGAGGGACTTAGCATATTCCAAAACTCACCAAAATTAGCATGCTTATCAGGCCTGGTGAAAATGTGATATTTTGGGGCCTTTATATATGTGTATTACAAAATGGTACACACATATGCAGCTAATGAGCTCCACAAAAAACCCTGGAAATATGATGAAAAGTTATCAAAATGGTGAGTTTTCATGCAAGTACCTTTTGTAGTTTTAATCAGAAGTTGGCCATTTTGAATCTTCTGTTCATTTTCTCTACTTTTTTCCCCATTTCCAGACACTATACTTTTACAAACTCCTCCTAGGGAATTTATCAGATCCACTTCAACCTTACTCAGTAAAATCTAAAGACCTTTGTGATTAAAAGTTATCAAATGCTTTACGTTCTATGGAACGGCGTAGCCGTGGTGTGGCGGCCATTTTATGACTCCCAATTAAACAAGCTGCTGTAACTCAACTGGACTTGCTTGAGTCTGCCCCAAACTTAACATGCTTGTTAACAGTCATGGCCTGAGGATGTCGACAACACTATTTTCACTTATAGTCAAAGCGCCACCTACTGGCCAGAGGAAATCAGAGTTATGTGACAAACAGCATCGGATTTGTACATGAAATTTACGGGTGTGCCGTATACACGAGATATCATTCCACTCAGCAGATTTTTTAAAGTTTAAACATGTACCCAAAATGCCAAGACATATGAATGCAATTACTGACAGGCTGCTCCATTGTCATCATGTAACAAGAGTGTATGTTTCAGTATTTCTTTAGACAGAATGAAACCAACAGAGATGACTTTGCTCAGCTTTGTAAAGCCTGAAACCCTCTTGCTGCTTATTGCTGCTTTTATTTTGAAAAAAAGTGATTGAACCTGGAATTGCCGCTTGCGGCTATAATTAAGGTTCTATCGTAGATCCAGTCATCACAAAACTTGCAGGATATGTTTCCAAGAGTACCTGTAACACACCCTGAAAGTTTCATACAAATTGACCATTAGCTGGTGCCAAACTGAAAGAAAAAAAGTGCAGCCCCTTACAAGATAAGTCCTATTGACTTGAAATTTGACACGTGTCCAGCTGAATGTGCTCTTCAAATATGTCACTCTGATTATATAAGTTTGCACTCTTGATTTACCGCCATCTTGAATTTTTGGCAAAACCCATTTTTTGACATCTCCTTCTAAACCATACCTCTTCTGATGATCATTATTGGGATAACCGTGTCAAAGGCTCTTAAAACCTTGTGGGTATTTTATTTAGTTTTCAAGATATTGACCAATAAACAGCAAAAGGGCATGGTTCTGCAGATATACAGACGAGTCAATAACCTGTGTGCAAATCACCCAAAAACTTGCAGAACATGTCAACATGAGTAAATAAACTGAGAGTTTCATTAATTGGAACTCTAGGCGTCACCACAAATGCAAAAAAAATGGATTTCGCCAACCAGAAATCAGGCTACAAATTAAAAGTTTTTTTCTCCAATCATCACAAAACTTGCAGGATAGGTTTCATGATCGTTTTTAACCACATGTGATTAAGTATTCTGAAATGCTCAATAGGGGGAACCACCAGTTGCAATCATGTGCCCCAGGTGCAAATTTGTCCAAAAATCAAGGACAGTTTGTCCAAACATCACCAAACTTGCTGGATATTTCTAATTGAGCTGTTGGAACATCTCCCTATCCTGACATGACTGGCGGGAATATGAGACATTGTCATTATGAAACAAGAGTGTGATTGATTGAGTCTTTTTTTAGACAGAATAAAACCAAGAGTGGCTTACTTTGCTCAGCTTTGTAAAGGCTAAAACCCACCTGCTGATGCCTGCGGCTTTCACTTTTGCTGTAAGCTGCTTCCTTCTGATGAGCGTGAAAATCGTTAAAACCCGGAATTCCCTCAATCTGTGATTGCATTCCGTCTGATCACAGTATTCCCTTACCCTTTGTTCTCTTCTTTTTATGTGCTGTCTAATCACTGCGTTAGCTTACTTTATAAAATGCTTCCATGCTTCATTAAACTCACACCACAACAGCAAACTTCTGAACTGGACTTGAATGATTTTCTTCAACAATTTGGTGCCTTGACCCGGTTGGCGACAGACTTCTATGGAGACTCCTCTTTCCAGACCAAAAACCCACCAGTAACGTGAGAATATAAATTATTCTAGAGGTGAGAGGTCATTTTAAAAACCTAATTATTGTTGCTGTGTGCTGTTAGCGGATTCCCGAAAGTAGTTGACACCATCCTGCAATTTTGAGTCAGTTTGCCGTGTGGTTGTGAAAGGGGATTCATTGGAGAAGTTTTCTCTGTAGAAATGGAGTAGGGTTGATTTGTTTGACTACTTAGAGATAATACATTCTGTATGGATCTGATGTATTCTCCTTACACAAAAAGGAATCATGTGTATCTTCTCGTAGAATGTTGATGATAAAACACTGAATAAAACATACACTTATCCCCCGTCAGACCTTTGAGGGGAAAAAACATACGCTGTAATGGTGAATCACAAAAAGCTTTGCTTACAGATCAAGATAAAAAGTGAATAGCTCATTTGAAAGAAACTAAAACACAACGCAGAAAAAGGTAAATTGGAGAACCAATTGGACGGTTCCTCCAGAACCAAACAAACAAAAACAATCCCCCAAAAAATCCAGTGACCATGACAGCATTCAAAGGTGATGACGATAGCAAAAGAAAATTGAGGTCCGTCACAAAGTCAGCTTGACAGACTTACACCAAGTTACATAAAATATATATGCCCAAAGTAGCTGAGTCATATGCCCTGATGAGAGCCTTTCACCTAGCAAGAGGTAAAACTGTTACCATGTACACAGACTCAAAATACGCTTTTAGATGTTTGCGTAACTTTAGTATACTGTGTGGAAATCAAGGATTTATTACATTCTCTGGAATACCGGTTTAACATGGCAAACTGATCGGTGTGAACTGTTGGAAGCGGGTCAATTACCTTCATCTATTGCTGTTGTTAAATGTGAATCCAATGATCCTGTTTCACGAGGCAATGCCTGACAAGTTTATTGTACAACCTGCATATTTCATGCTCAAGTGGATGAGAATATTGCAACATTCAGGCCTTAATCAGCTATAGATTTAGGTTTCTTTGTGCGGTGGTGTTTAAAGACTTTTGTAACATAATCTATGGTAATCTTAGGATAGGGCTAGTTTTGGGTAACGTTTAGCGTTTTTAGTCATCTAAACTTCTATCATCTTAGCTGATATGCGCAGGTAACCAGAATATTTCTTCTAATTCTTTGGCCACCACTTCAAAAGCCCCTCTGATGCGTCTCTTTGGTATACATTGTTTGATGTTAGGTATGTTAACTTGACCAACATTTACTGATGCTAACATAGCTCCTCAGGAATTGAGGAATGATTGATGACAACGCATAATTTAAGGTCTATGGTTGTTGATAGCTTATTCTTATTTTCATTCATTCATTATCCGTAACTGCTCATCCGGTTCAGGGTCGCGGGGGGGCTGGAGCCAGCTGTCATTGGGTGAAGGCAGGGTTCACCCTGTACAGGTCTCCGGACTATCACAGGGCTGACATATAGAGACAGAGAACCATTCACACTCACATCCACACCTACTGGCAATTTAGAGTCTTCAATTAACTTAAGCTACATGTCTTTTGTGTCTGTCTGTCTGGACTGTGGGAGGAAGCCGGAGAACCCAGAGAGAACCCACGCTGACACGGGGAGAACATGCAAACTCCACACTGAAGGCCGTCTAGCCCAGGAATTGAACCCCTTCTTCCTGTGAAGCGACAGTGCTAGCCACTACACCACCGTGCAGCCATGTTTATTTTGTTTTACCAAAATGTTATTTTATTGGTTATTGTTGTTGAAACCATTAACCTGAGGGGGCTAATATGTGCTCACGTCCGTTGTAACTTGGTGACACAGTAAATATTCACGTACCCTGCAGCCTGATGAAGAGCAGTCAAACACCAGTGTCAGTGAGGTCAGGAAATGCAGAGGCAGCCACTTTTTTATCACTGAGCACTTGGAATTGAAAATATGGTGAAGCTGGTTGCTTACCGGCAAACTCAGCCATTTATCGTTTTTTCCACTTTAAGTGGCAACTTGATCACTGATGACACAGATACCACTTGATACCAACTTCATTATACTATTGGCTCACTAGCCTTGTTAGAATGGGGAACCAAGCCTCAGAAATCTTCCAGACAAAAACAAAATATATAAAATGATTAATTCAAAATCATAATTTTTGTTTTAGGAAAAGTGAGACATTTAAAACTTCATTTAAAAATATTTATGGATGTATTGTCTTTTTAAAAAATGATAAAAGCTCTTCAATATGCCCTTTCAGGATCGCATCTTCAACTGGCAGCTTTAAATTAGTGAGGCTATATGTGTGTGGAGAGTGCCTTACCTGCTTTCCATGTCAACACAGCGCCGATTGGCCATGAGAATCTCCTCTTCTTCTTTCTGGATTCGAGCCTCAACCGACGTGTCATAGCTGCTGCTTGGAGAATGGCTTATTACTGATATAGATGTATCCCTGCAAAACAGGACAGAGTTTAAAACTAGCTCATCCACGGGACTTCAGACTAAATTTCTGACCTATTCTGAATACTTGTCAACCCTGAAATAGGTGTTCACTTACAATGAATGCAAAAATATTTTAAAAACCAAAAAAAAAAAAGCTGGTGAAGCTCATACAGTCAATTCATTGCTGCTGAATCCTGAAAACAAAACTGAAGAGAACAATGGGATTTGGTCTTAGGGTCAGACTGGCGATCTAGCCCTCTTTCCTCACACAAGTGTTGGAACACTTACCACTTTGCCTTGTAACAGGCAATGGTGGATCCTGCTCTTGCTGCCTTGATGGTCTGCATAAGCAGTACAGACTATCCCTCCCTCAGCCTGTCCCTCCCGGGAGCCAAAACTGGAGAGGATTGCCCAGAGTTGGTGCTTACCGCAACGGCCTACTGTGGCAGGGACCCCTTTTTGTAGATTTATGCTGAGAGGTGAACCTATCTAGTATAATCTATAAAGTAGGCTAGGTGGCGTTTGGTTTTATTGTACAAAACTCACGTTGCAGGAAATTACTTACATTATGGTGTTCCTACAAACAAACTAAAACGGTGAACAACTAATTTTGCCCAAATGAAAACTCCATATGCAAATGCTCTTGTAAAATGTCACAATGGAGAGAGAGAGAAAGACATGGACAAAAGGGAGCGAGCAAAAACAGATGATTCAGGGGTAACAGTAGACCCACCACACTAAAGGTACTGTATCTGAAAATGTTGTGTGTGTGTGTGTGTGTGTGTTTGTGTGTGTGTGTGTGTGTGTGTGTGTGTGTGTTTGTTTGTGTGTGTATGAAAGAAAACACTTTAATATTTCAATAAACTGATGTTAACTACAGCAACGGCGGCACATGCAGATGCGGCGACCGGTAGCGCCTACAGACTCCGCTACATTTATGATAAAAATACACTCCTCAACATCAGAAAAGAAAGTACGAGGATTGGATTAAGTGCAGCTGTTCGTGAGATGATCATCGCCCCAAAAATATTCTGACCACTCAGCCAGATCGGCCGAACAAAACGCCATCAGAACAGGTATGATCGACCCAGGAAGAGGGGGAAGAGAGCCGGGATAAGGACTACACAGCTTGGACCTAAGGTACTTTCCACTACCCAGCCTGCTCCTAGCTTGGAAAAAAAGATAGATGAAAAAAGACTGAGGCTGACCCAGCAACGGGAGATCAGAGACTGTAGTGCACACATCTTTACGGAAACATGGTCTCATCATAACATCCCGGATCAAGCTATTGCACTTGACAGGAGGACTGTATATCGCGCCAACAGAATGCAAGACTCAGGAAAGAAGAGGGGAGGCAGACTGTGTGTTTACATCAATATTGCCTAGTGCTCAATCGTAGTCAAAGTTGATGGGCAATGTTTCCCTGATGTCAAATTTATTATGCTAAATTGCCGGCCAGATTATCTGCCCAGAGAATTCCCCAGTGTTTTTTTTGCTGCTGTTTACATTCCTTTGGATGCCATTTAAAAAAATGCACTACAGGAATTGTATGAAGTCATCAGCAGACACAAGAAGAAACAACCGGATGGTTATTTCTATTTTAGCTGGCGATTTCAATTAAACAAACCTGAGATCTGTTTCACCTTAATTCCACCAACATGTCAAAATCTCCATTATAGGGAAACATTACACTCGACCATGTTCACACAAATATTGCTGGCAGCTACAAAGCCCTCCCCCACTTTTGACAATCAGGTCATATTTTCCTGTTCCTTCTGCCTACTGTTTGTAGGCCAATTAAACTGGCCAAACCATCAGAAAAAAACAGTTAATGTGCGGACAGATGAAGCTACAGCTGCTCTACAGGACTGGCACATGTTGAGGGACGCTGCTACGCATGAGAATGACATCAATCTGGAGGAATAAACATCAACAGGGATAACATATATCAGCAAATGTGTGGATGATGTGGTGATCACAAGATAATGAATGGGAATGGTAAATGGACTCGTACTTGTATAGCGCTTTTCTAGTCTTCCAACCACTCAAATCGCTTTAAAACTACATTTCATCATTCGCCCATTCACACACATTCAAACAGTGATGGCAGGGACTACCAGGCAATGTGCCACCTTCTCATCAGGACTATCTAACATTCCTACCCATTAATACACCACAGGCTGCGGGAGCAATTTGGGGTTAACATCCCTGGTCGTGTACTAAGAACATGTGCCAACGGGCTAACTGATGTCATCATTGATATTTTCATCATATCAATGTCACAGGAGAATGTTCCCACCTGCTTCAAGACAGCCACCATTGTTCCTGTACCTAAAAGTCTGCAGTATCCACTCTAAATGCCCCTAACCCTAATAATAATAATAATAATAATAAACATTAGAATTTCAATAGGTCCTCAGCTCAAACTTTGTCGGTTCTCGGGCCCCAATAATAATAATAAACATTAGAAGAACAATAGGTCTTCCGCACTGGCTTGTCGTTGCTCGGGCCCTAATTATAATTAGAAGTTCAATAGGTCCTCAGCTCAGACTTTGTAGGTACTCGGGCCCTAGTAATAATAATCATTAGGAAAAAAGAAGGACCTCCTCTCTGACTTCATCGGTGCTCGGGCACTTATAAGTAGTAGTAGATAATAATCATGATATAGTTAAGTGTTGCTACATAAACAAGAATCAAGTGGAAAGTAATGCATTTTGTGACATTGTGTAACCCTAACCCTAACCCTTATGAACTATGTTATATGTGTGTAGGGGGCATTAGTTCACATGCAGTTTCAATGAGGTTATGCAAGAAGCAAGATGTGTGCTTTGGAATCAGCATCACAGAGAACCTGACATGTTCATCACACATCTTCATCCTGGTAAATAAGCCTACTCTGTTGTTTTTTTCTTATGTAGTATGAAGGGACTGCAGCTTGCATTACGTAGTGCAACCTTGTGTTGTAGACTGACCATAAATTCACCTTTCACCTTGAACATATAAGAGGCACCAGTGTCTGAAACAATGGCTCAGAGAATGAAATGTCAATAACTGTCATGTACATGTACCTCTCAGTTGCGACAGAGGCAGCGGCGTCCAGGGCAAATTGCCTCATCACACTCTCCTCCAAGTACTTCTGCTCCCATTTGGTCATGTCAGCTTCCAGAGCCAGGATCTGCTCCTCCTTCTCCCTCAAGTGCTCCATCAGCGCTGTGGCATTGTACTCCGATGGAACTGCACCACTGCTTTGAGTGCCTCCTTGACGCTGGGAGGAGAGAAGAGGGGAAGCAGAATAATGTGGAAGACAGAACATAGTAAGAGGACATGTCATTTGTCGATTTAACATTAAATCTGTTGCTTGCTGTGTTACTTTCCAGATGTAGTGATTTTCTGTTATGGCAACATTCAACTGTAAAAGATGACGTCTTTGATTAAAATATGTTTTATTGGGAGAACAGTGTTGCAACATTTTCAACTTATTTATTAGTATACAGTGTTTGCTAAAATCGAAAAAAAGTTCATTTTTTTTCATTAATGTACACTCAGCAACCCATCTTGACAGAAAAAAACTGAAATGTAGAACTTTTTGCAAATTTATCAAAAAAGAAAAACTTAAATATCACATGGTCATAAGTATTCAGACCCTTTGCTGTGACACTCATATTTAACTCACATGCTGTCCATTTCTTCTGATCCTCCTTGAGATGGTTCTACTCCTTCATTGGAGTCCAGCTGTGTTTAATTAAACTGATTGGACTTGATTAGGAAAGGCACACACCTGTCTATATAAGACCTTACAGCTCACAGTGCATGTCAGAACAAATGAGAATCATGAGGTCGAAGGAACTGCCCAAGGAGCTCAGAGACAGAATTGTGGCAAGGCACAGATCTGGCCAAGGTTACAAAAGAATTTCTGCAGCACTCAAGGTTCCTAAGAGCACAGTGGCCTCCATAATCCTTAAATGGAAGAAGTATGGGATGACCAGAACTCTTCCTAGACCTGGCCGTCCAGCCAAACTGAGCAATCGTGGGAGAAGAGCCTTGGTGAGAGAGGTAAAGAAGAACCCAAAGATCACTGTGGCTGAGCTCCAGAGATGCAGTAGGGAGATGGGAGAAAGTTCCACAAAGTCAACTATCACTGCAGCCCTCCACCAGTCGGGGCTTTATGGCAGAGTGGCCCGACGGAAGCCTCTCCTCAGTGCAAGACATATGAAAGCCCGCATAGAGTTTGCCAAAAAACACATGGAGGACTCCCAAACTATGAGAAATAAGATTCTCTGGTCTGATGAGACCAAGATTGAACTTTTGGCGTTAATTCTAAGCGGTATGTGTGGAGAAAACCAGGCACTGCTCATCACCTGCCCAATACAATCCCAACAGTGAAACATGGTGGTGGCAGCATCATGCTATGGGGGTGTTTTTCAGCTGCAGGGACAGGATGATTGAAGGAAAGATGAATGCGGCCAAGTACAGAGATATCCTGGAAGAAAAGCCTCCTCCAGAGTGCTCAGGACCTTCAGACTGGGCCAGCCAGAGCACCTTCCAACAAGACAATGACCTGAAAATGCACACAGTTAAAATAACAAACTGAAGTGGCTTGCAAGGAAGAATGTCAGAGATCCATTCCAGGTTGACTTGTTGCATCATTCCCAAGAAGACTCATGGCTGTACCTCAAACTTCTACTCAATTGAGCATCTGAATACTTATGACCATGTGATATTTCAGACCTTTTTTTCTGGTAAGATGGGTTGCTGTCCACATTAACGTTAACCATTTTAGCAACCTGACAGAACTGGAGAGGATCTGAATAGGAAGAATGGCAGAGGATCCCCAAATCCAGGTTATATGCTGAGAAAATATTCTTGCTCCTGACATATATTCCCAAGAAATGCTCTTTTTTTCATGGCTGTAACTAAAGGAGCTCAGTCAAATGTTCAAAGGTGCTTCTACTCAATACTGAGCAAATATAGGAAGTCTGCAGATACTTATGACCATGTGATATTTGTTGCCCCACAGCCTAATAAATAAATTGTATTAAAATAGTAAGAGGCATATTGGTTCTAAATTTGTTGATGAGCTAAGTAAACATTAAACAGTACCTGCTGTATGCGTAGCGACTCAAGCTCTCTCTCCAGTCTAATACGGAGGCGATGCTCGAGCTGTTCTCTCTTCTGACATGCCGCCTGGAGCTGAGCCAGAGCTTGCTGCATCCTCTCCACCTTTTCCACATAAACCTGCTTTTTCTTGAGCTGCACACACAAACACAGAGAGAGAGAGAGAGAGAGAAAGAGGGGGGGTTAGTTAGGTTATTTGACAGTTCAAGGCATCTGCTACAGGGTTAACAACAATTATGAGGACAGAGAATTTTCCAGAAGTAGGGCTGGTTCAGTCGGCATCTCTGCAAAAAACAGATTGCTTGTTTTCTACATTGTTTTTGTTTATTTGTTGACCAAATCGTCAAAAACATGTTTCAATGCAGCAAATATGCACAGAAATTCTGTTCAAGGAGAACGAGGACAACAAAAGACTTCAAGTATTAATACGTTAGAGATTAATGTAAAATATATTTTTTTTAAGGGTTACAGAAATCCACTGCAATATTAAGTTTTACTTTAATTAAAAATATGGATTCAGCTGATACATAACACAAATGTGTACTTAATTTACCATTTCTTCATGATTCATAGAAATATGCTTATTTTTGGTCAACCACACATTAGCATTCATGTTGACACATATCCAAAAAAGAAATACAAACGTGTTTATGCATTTTTATCTATGACTACTGACCGACTTTCCTTATTCACCTTTTGGTTTTATTGGTTTAACAATAAGAATAATAATTTTCAGTGAAGGTAACTGTTTTGAAGCAGAATACATCAAAGTATTGAGGTAAGACAAATGTGCCACTATTTCTTTTCCGAAATACCTTGAATGTTCAGATTGAGAGCAGTCAGTTTACCCCATGCATTAATTGTATTTACACAGCCCCCGGGGGAAATTACCGTATACAATACATCCATTATGTCAAACAGACACTGGTGTCAGATGGCCTGACAATTGAGAGCAGATTTTCCACTAAGCAAGCGTACTTCAGTCCATATATATCAAGAAAATAAGATGTGGAAGTCGCTTAACAGAGCAGTGGGTGTGATAACTTTAACATATACAGTCTATTCTACTTTTGCTCTTAACTTGGACTTACTATTTTCCTGGATCTAAGAAAAGTCATGTTCACATACCTGTTTACCTTTTCTGGTCCACAGCCAGCCAAAGGTTTTATTCATTTTCTGCCATTTAAATTTACCAAGTACCTTACCATTATTGGAGGTTTGTTACACGTTGTTCTTGACTATAAGAGAGCAAACCTCAGCCATGAACTTCCAAAATGAAGACAATATATCAGGTGTTCCGACAAGGGATAATAACACACTGGCACAAAATATAATGCAAAAATCCAGTCTTTTCTCTAAGAACTCCGTAAACACATGGTTTGGATGGGACACGAAACAGGATAGGAACAGACTAGAACCGACAGTCGGGACTGGAGAAAAAAATCATTGGTACCAGCGTGGGCAAGACACTCTTTAAAACTGGATGATGAATGTTAGAAATGTCTTATGCCCAGTAGCTTCTCTCTTTTAAAAGCTGTGTAGTTAAATGAAAAAAATTAAGCCATTAGAAAATCTGGTGAATTAACGTTAATGACTGATTATCTGGTGATAGCAATGTAATTTGCTCACCAGCCAAATCCCTTGTATGTGAAAATGTTCTACTGTGAGTATGTGGAAGATGCATTAGATTGTTCAATTTTGCTCATTTAGGGTCTGGCTAGTTTACTTATTCCACCTTGCTACAGCTACAGAACATTAAAAAAGCACCACATGACCTGCAGCCTACGTTACTTTAATATGTAGCAGAACTTTACTGTTTTTAATTCTCTGTTCATGAGAGCTGTTAGCACTAATTCCAATCGCTAGCGCCAATCAATAATACTAAACGCTATCATGAAAGGTCGTCATACCTGGACCCGTATCATGCCTTAGAAATTTGGGGTCCTTGGAGTTACAACATTTTCCTGTTTAATGGCGAATTGCGCAAAATGGACACCACGCTAAGTCAAAGTCGATCTACGTATGACCTTTTAACTTTTCATCATATAGATTGATAAAGTTTGTTAAAGTACAACGCCTCAAACGGAGAAAATTGCCAAAGAGTGCAAAATTACTGTAGCGACCTCTAGTGGTTGGATGGAATGAAAATTTGAGGTTCTGTTTGTTTATGGAAATGTTTTAAATTTCGCAATAATAGACCCAACTGTTTTGAAGTTCTGTGTAATGATTTGCAAAGCCACACCCCTTTGAAGTTCATAGATCCATATCTTTCTAAAAACTTTTGACGTAATTGATACAATAATGATCCACAGAAAATGTTTTAGCAATCACAGAAATTTGAAAAAAGTAGAGCAGATGGAGCTGGACATGTGTGTTGAATTTCAAAGGTTGAAGGGCATGGCCTGTCAAACAGCTAGGGGGCACTAGCAACTCATTTTGTCATAACCAAGCACTGGACCCATAAAAAATAAAATGACAATCCTGATAAGAATGCCAAATTTTGTGTGGGTTTTTGCATGATAATGCCCTCAAAAATGCAATTCAACGCCGGAAATACTGATAATCCGAGCGATTGCCTGTGCTCGTGCCGATATAATAATTGAAGCCGCAATCAGCAATGATCAGGCCCTCGCACCTTTGCGCACGTCTGTGAACAAATTATGAATTGCAAATATTCCACCACTTCCTGTGCCCAGTATGTTTGCTAGAGAACACGCGCAAACATGCATTATGTTGAAGTGTAAATCACATCATGTAAATTTCATGTATATCAGATTCTGTTTGTCACATAACGCTGATTTCCTGTTGCCAACAGGAGGCACTATGACTTATAGTGAAAATTGGCCAGTCCAGTGGAGTTAGATCAGATTTTTGCTATATGGGGAATAAATTAAAATGGCTGCCATGCCACGGCTATGCACTTCCAGCAAATGTGAAGCTTTAGATACATTTTAATCACAAAAGTCTTAAGATTGCCTGTTTTGAACAAATTTAAGGTTTTCACACAAATTCACACAAACTTCTAGTTGGGTTTAGATCATTGTCCCAAGGGACTTTGTTATTTATAGGTTAAACAAAATGTCATACATCTAGGTGAAACGTAGCACTAGGGCTGCTTTTGAGAATAATTGTAGGGGTCGCTATTGAGGCAATTTATGACTACCAAGCCAAAGAGTCATATTGAATATTTATTTCTATCATCATTCTGTCATACTATGACACGTGCAAAGTTCCATGAGTTTTTGAGCATCCCAAGCCACTGAAAAATCCGCTCCCATTTCATGGCAAATGATGCATTGCCAAGGCAACACCTTTCAACAATAAATCACAACATTCAGGATCTTTAAGCTTTTCTTACAAAATTTGAGGTCGATCTGGTCAACCAGCTAGGAGCAGTAATTCAAATTATAAAACTGTCATTTTCTGTTGACTGATTGTGCAATGACGATATGACAATTTTTACATGGAGATGTCCTCAGGCCTGGATCGGTATCATGCCTTAGAAATTTGGGGCAGATTGGACAATGTACCTTGGAGTTACAACAACTTCCTCTTTCATGGCGTAAGGCGCAAAATGGGCACCACATCACGTTATTTTTATTCTATTTTTATTTTATTGTATAATATGTGTATTTATTATCTGTTTCTATGTAGTTGAGCTGCTGCAACACCCGAATTTCCCCCATCAATCAATAAATAATATATAATAATAATAATAATAATAATAATAATAATAAGGTGGTTCCATGAAAACTCACAATTTTGATAGCTTTTTATCATAAAGGTCTTTAGATTGTCCAGAACACATTTGAAGTCCATCGCATGACTTCTGTGGGAGAAGTTTGTTTAAGTACAACCCCTAAAAACAGGGAAAATTTCCCAATTTTTCTTAAAATGTCTGAATTACTGTAGTGCCCCTAGTGCTTTAATAGAATGGAAATCAGAGGTTATGCTGCAGATCCACTTAAAATTTGTAACATGTTCCTAATGCCAGCCAACAAAGTTTCTACACATTTAAATTCCAAAATGTAGTTATATGATGTGGTTGTGGTTCTTGGGATTGGCAAGGGTTCGACCTAGATGTACAAAATTTGGTAGGCACATGTATTACATGTAGACAAAAAAATGTCTTGGGGCCATGCTATAAACCCGAAAGTCAGCAATTTTGAATTGTTCTCTAGGGCCACATAGCAGATACAGTAAGGAATCCACTATGTGGAATATTTGCAATATATCATTTCCTGTGTCACACACGCCACACAGGAAAATAACGTCTAACTCATACACACGGTGTCTTGTGGTCACAGATATTCAGGATGCGTCAACCAGCTTCTCCACCAGTACCTCTGACATGTTCAAAGGTGTGAGGTCACGATCATCACTGCTTGCAGCTTTAATTCATGTTAAGCTCGATACATAGGTAATTTGAGATGTTAACAAGATTCCTGCCTGATTTAACTTATAGCAAAAACATCAGGGATCAGAAACTTGTCACAGACAAAAAGCAGTCCAAAATTGACTTATCACAGTTCTTCATAACTCCATCTCCATAGTAGCCCTGACATGTATATATTTCTTTGAGGAAGTTCATGCCAGCTACAGTGTAACCTGCCTGTGACAGTTATGTGTGTAGGCTTTTACTGTCCGTTTGAAAGTCCACCTCCCACAGCTTCATAGTTGTGGCTCTTTCTGCCATACGGGAAATGTAAAACATCATGTACATTTTAGATATTATCAACAAGACATAACTGGCCTGAGATGATCAGACTACTGTTAGCTGTTTCTCTGTGTCTCTTGTTTAATAAGAACACATCATGGCTGAAATTGTTAAGATTCACCTAGGCTTCTTTATCTAAATCAGTATTTTCTTGTTCTAATGAAAAGGGGAACAAGCAGTCAAACCCAAATCCAACTACCAGCATTATATCCAGTAAGAATGATGCGGTTACCTCCTCCTCAAGCTTGACCACTTTGGCCTGGGCGTTGTTAAGCGCCTGGTCTCTGATCTCGATGTGTCTTCTCTGGTCCTCTGTGGTGGAACGCAGCGCATTCAACTCCATCTCCAGCTTCTCCCTTTCACGGATTGTCTCTTTGTCTTAAAACACATGTACAAACACAATGTTATTTTAATTAGGGCTGTGCAAAAATATATCGACAAGGCTTAATATCGCGATCGTTTTTGTCCGCGAGTAGTATAGATACATAAAACAAAAATCCTGTTTAACATGGATTCAAAATGTTTTTTAAATTGACTCGATTTACCGTTTGTGTCAAACATCCTCCTCTTCCGCTCCTGTAACGATAGATGTTGCTGCCTAATGCCTTCTAAGCTAAGGCTAAGTGACCTCCCGGCCTTTCACATGATCCGTCAAAAATCACAACATGGAATATCACAAGCAAGCAACCGTATGCTGTATAATAACACTGTCCTGCTGACACATGATGGATGTAGCAGTGTAGTGCTTAGGATTTACGAAAAGGAGCAGAATGTGTCAAAACATGGCTACAACATGAGAGGGTGTTGCACTTACTCTGTACAACTAGCTGGGAGATGGTTTTGCGGTTGTCCTCTGAGCAGTCACACTCTTTAGCAGTGAGCTGCTTATTGGCCGTCTCCATGCGTTCTTTAAAACAACAACACACATGCTCAGAGTTGGGAAAAACACACGATAAAAATATAAAAATATAGGCACAAGCTGCCATTCTGGGTTCTAACCTTTTTTTAATGCTTAAAAAAGAAAAAGAAAAAAGGAAGCAGCTGAATTGACATTATTAAAATTGCAGGCAGCATCAAGCTGGTTTTGGGCTTCACTAAGCTGACGAAAGTCTTCTCAGTTGGTTTAATTCTCTCTAAAGAATGACTTGGACCAATCACACTCTTCTTTTATCATAACATGCCGCTGTCAGTCCTTGTACACTCAAAAGTCACGCCAGGCATAAATGGGGACATGTTGTACACATGCACTGGATTGTAATGGGTGGCGCCACCTATTGAGCGATTTCAGAATAGTTTTACATATGTGTTTTAACATTATCATGTAACATATCCTACCAGTTTTCAACTCTTGAAATCTGGCATGCCAACAGTCTTGGCGAAAATAGCCGTCTGATTTGGGTGTCAAGCAGTGGTATGAGAAAAGGCCTCGATAGCGCCTCCTTTAAAGTAGCCCTGACATTGCGTTTCACCAAGCTTTAGAAAATTCTGTAGGTATATGTAACATGATGAGACCTACAATACAGTCTCTTGGAGGTATTATGACAGGTAGTTGGCCATTTTGATTTTCATGTCGTTTTTTGACCGTGTCAAGGTGCCGCACAAACTCCTCCTACCGTTGCAACTCATTTCTTGCTCATGAAAAACAAAAGGTGTTTTTGAGGGGTTAAAAATGCTCAAAACAGAAACCAAACTTGTCACAGACTTACATGTAGTTATTAGATATGTTTGTGGTGCTTGGGATTGGCGAGAGAGCTCGATAGTGCCCCCTATAATATTTTGTCGAAGGAGCACTCGCAGTATGATTGACCTAGATGCATAAAGTTTGGTAGGCACATGTAGACTTGGAGTCTCTTGGAGCCATGCTCTAAACTCAACTGGAAGTTGGCCAATTTGTGTTTTTTGCCATTTCCAGGCTCAATCTAAAGACGTGATGAAAATGTATCAAAAGTTAGAGATTTCATGGAACGATGTTGCCCTAGCTTGTTGGCCATTTTACATGATTCACCATTAAAAAACATGCTGTTGTATCTCGACTCTACTTGCACAGTAAGATGTTTGCAGATCAAAAAGTGGATAACAAAAGTTTTCAAATCAGGCTGCACAGGGAGTTTTCATTAATAGTAAAGTGAATTGTTTTGTTGATTTTGGAGCCACGTCGTAATGTAAAGTAATTCATTGCAACGTGACGTTTGTTAAACTAAATCAAATTGCAACCAGCCTAATTCATATTAAAGATTATACTACATGAGCTACATGAACTAAACATTTTGCCATTTTTCCTCTAAGCACTGTCAGAGCCATCTGCACAAACAGCAGATTTTTTTGAACTGCATTTACTATGATTTATGGTTTATGTTTATGCTTATGATTGTATTTGGAGCTACACTCAAACCATTCGAAGCTTAAGACCTGGCAAAATGACCTGGCTACGCTGCTGGTCCATGCAGTAAATACCGTCTAACTTGTGCACGCAATTGCATGGCCGCATCAACCAGAGTCCCGCCAGTACCCTCGGCATGCTTAAAGGAGCGAGGGCCACGATCAATTCTGCTTGCAGCCTTTTATATATTTTTACAGCCCAAACAACAACGAAGTTATTTGTTCATAGGTCCTATTGAAATTGATAAGATAATTAGTATTAGGGTGACAAAGGCCCTATTAGGCCTGAGCACCAACAAAGTCAAAGCAGAGGACATACTGTTCTTCTAATGTATATTATTGTTATTATTATTATTATGTCATTATACACGTCATCCACCCATTCACACCACGATGGCATGGGCTACCATGTAAGGTGCAACCTGCCCATCGGGACTATCTAAGCCTTCACACCCATTAACACACCAATGGCACATCCTTCCCACAATGATGGCACAGCCTTCCCACACTGATGGACACTTCCCACATGGGGTCACAGCCTTCCCAAATGGCACACATTGACTATGGACAGCCTTCCCACAGGGACCAGGTCAAGATCAAACTACCAGATTGGATCAAACTACCTATCTTCTGATTGAGGGATGACATGCTCTACCTTCTGAGCCACAGCCACTGCCAGTCTGTTAGAATCCTAATTAGCCCACTAATTAGTTAGGAAGTCAACTTCCTATTTCAGGGCGAATGGTGCTTTTTGCCCTAGCACCACAGCATCATAGGTGTGCGCATCTTTGATATTTTTATAACTTTCATTGCAAAGGTCTTAAACAGGTCCTATTGTGCTATTTTCCGGGTGCATATTTTTATCTCAAGTTACAGTTACAACATGTTTACATGCGTTAATGCTCATAATCCTCCTTGTTTTTCTCATCCTCTTCCTCACACCTCTTCTCTGAAATGCTCCGTTGTAGAGCTTGCTCCTCCCTCCAGAAAGCAAAGTCTGCCCTGATTGGTCAGCTAACCCTCTCTGTTGTGATTGGTCACAATCACAAACTTTAAAAAAAAAAAAAAAAAAAAAAAATCACAAGATTCTGAAGCTGCTCTCACTCTAGCGATGACATAACGCACTCTAAGCTACGCAATACACACCCATTATAAACTAAGAAAAGGTCTGAAAAAAGCATAAAACATAAGTGTGTCCCTTTTGTGGACATGTTGCATGTTTTGTAGTGATTCGCCTGAAGGTTTTTGACTTTGGTCAATTTTTGTGATGAGCCACACACTTTTGAAGTTCATTGGTCAATATCTAGAAGATATCAAAAAGCATTTGATAACCTTTCCCATTGTTATTCCAAAAATTAACCCTAAGAAAATTGGCAGCAAAATGTGGAAATTCTAGTGGGCGGACCTATGAAATCAGCGGAGCAATGTGAAGAACACATTCAGCTGGACGTGTGTCAAATTTCAACTCAAATGGACTTCTGAGACTGGCAAGTGTTTTTCAGTTTTGCGCCAACTAGTGGTTGATTTGTAATTCAACTTTCAGCGTGTTTTTCAGGTACTCTTGTTGAAATATCATGCAAGTTTTGTGATGATTAGCCCAAGGGTTGTTGACTTTTGTCTGGTTTTGTGTTGATCCACAAAATATGTCCTAATAATAATAATAATAATAATAATAATCATCATAAGAGTAAAAATAGGTCCTCTGCACGAACTCCGTTGGTGCTTGGGCCTTATTATTAATTCCTGCAATAACAAAGATTCACCTGCAGTCGGCCTAACCTCTTTATACCATCTTTCCCTGGTCAATGCGGAATGCAACCAGGGAAGAATTATTGTTGGATAAAATATCTGACCAGACCAGAATTCTCTTTAATAATTAACCATGTGCTTCCGTTTGTCTGAGAAACGACACAAGACTCTGTAAAGAAGTGAGTGTCAACAATAAACAGATTGGGAAGTTCCCTTAGAGTTAATAAATTCCATGCATTGTTTAAATTGTAGTTAATCAAATGTTTTAACCTGTAATGTCTTCAGAACATTATGGACTTGCAAGGACACTTGCACATGGGGACTGGAAGAGCTAGGGTTCAATTAGATCTACCTATCAGTAGATGACAAAAATATTGTTCCAAAACCGAGACAATGACATTATCTGCATAATAATTAGCCAGGTGCGCACAGGTTCTGTCGGAATAGATCAAACAGCACTATCCATCTAAGAAATAACTACACAAGATTATTCAGAATAATCTTATACTGAATCTGCCACATTTTACAGGTCTATCTGAGTGACCTTCTTGGTTCTGAAGCTTCTGTTTGATGAGGTGTTGCTTGACCCGCCAAACAGAATCCATCAGAGTAGAAGCAGCATCAGGAAAGTTCCCCTATCTACAACAAGATGCACCAAGATGACCCCTGACCTGAGCGCTTCATAACCACCTCAGTATATGTCACTTCCCCAACTCCTTATCTCCCGCCCAGATGGAAGTCTCTGTGCTTCCTGTACGGACTACTCCTATGTCCGCACCTACCTTGGCAAACTCCCTGTGTAGGGAGGTATTCAACAAGGCCTGCGGCACAGACCTCCTTCCCGGAAAGGCTCTCCCCTTAGGAAGCTTGTACTCCCTATCGGCCAGAGAGAGGATGGAAATGCAGGAGTACATTGACACTTCCCTCGCACCTGGTATTATCAGGCCATCCACATCTCTTGCTGTGGCCGGGTTTTTCTTTGTGGAAAAGAAGGACAAGTCTTTTTGCCCCTGCATCAACTAGTGTGACCTCAATGAAATTACAGTTAAGAACAGGTACCCCCATCCTCTTATTTCCTCGGCTTTTAAGCTTCTCAAGAAGCTAAAGTATTTAGCAATGTAGACTTAAGAAATGCTTATCACTTGGTGAGCATAAGAGAAAGGGACCAGTGGAAAACCACAATGTAATGAGTTGCTGTAAATTTACGATGGATTTAAAACAGTATCTTACAGTATTTCATAATAACTGTAACATACAGTTAAATATGTATCCTTTGCATGAAAATTAACAGGTAATGCCATTGGTTAACCATAGTGGCAATGACTGTAATCTATCAGCATAATACAGTATTTTCTGTGAAGGGGTGGAAATACACTAATATCTAATATCATATTCCTGTTGATTGTAGGCTAATGTTTCTGCTATGATGATAGCACATTTTTATTAATCAAACTGCCGGCTGTTCCTGACCAGCTGTTCCTGAACATGACTTTGGACAGCACAGCTTCTGTAGTCATCCTTCTGAGCACAGCCATGTGGAGATCAACCGAGGAGCCGAGGTTAAGTTACGTTTATCACGCAGATGTGACAGCGTCAAGTATTGTTTTGTCTTCATGATTATTAAACTGTAAATGTTTCAATTGGACTTTTTCATTACATCAGGTTGCTCAAACTGGTATAATAGATACCCACACACTTAAATATATGAAGAGAACAATTTACAGTACACCAGGTTGCTAAAATTTGCGAAGCGTGCTCCGAAATGTTAGCTAGCTCGAGCTCAAGTAGCTGCAGTAACGTTAGCTAACTTACAGCATAGTCAGTAAATGTACCTAAATGGTAAATGGACTGTACTTGTATAGCGCTTTTCTAGTCTTCCGACCACTCAAAGCGCTTTTACATTACTAATCATTCACCCATTCACACCCATTCATACACTGATGACAGGAGCTACCATGCAAGGTGCCACCTGAACATCAGGACCCTCGCTAACATTCATACACATACATACACCGCAGGAACAGCCTGCAGGAGCAACTCGGGGTTAAGTGTCTTGCCCAAGGACACATCGACATGGACTGCCGGAGCCAGGGATCGAACCGCTGATCCTCTGATTGGGGGACGACCCTGCTCTCCACTGAGCCACAGCCGCCCTTAAGTAAAGTTAATCGCCAATTACAGTGTGCAGATGTAATGGTGGTTACCCAACTGTGTTTATTTGTGCTATTATAACTGGTCGATTATTGAAAGGGAGTTGAGACCTGAAATTGCCAGTGTATCTCTAAGACGATGAAGAAGTGATGCTGTCAAATCCTCTCTCACGGCTCACTCTCTCTTTCTCCTTCTCTTATCTTTCTCCTTTACTCTTTCATGTAGTATTTCTTTAGTTTTGGATTACAAATGTTCCCGAATATTATTTGTCTTATAAAGTCAGCTGTATGAATGATTGGCATGTAATAAACTGCAGGTATATCGTATTGTATATGAATTCTTGTTTTTTTTTACTTTCTTTTGTTGTTTTTTGGGGAATTAAATGCAAAATAAGTTTTATTACCTTTTGTAAATACACAGAAATATACTGGTATATACTGTAAAATAACAATAAATCACTGGTGTCTCTGCTGCCAGTATTTTACCGTTACTTTAAGATGACATTTTTAGAGTGCACCTTCAACACTCCAAGCGGACAATACGAGTACCTAGTCATACCTTTTGGTCTTTCAGGGCCTGGTGAAAAATGTCCTCTGTGACCTGCTTAACAAGTCTGTGTTCATCTATCTGGACAAAATGCTGTTGCCGAGTGGCTTACGCCTGCTAGACGAAAGTTGGTTCAACAGTTCCTAGGCTTTGCTAACTGTTATAGACAGTTCATTAGGAAATTTAGTGCCGTTTCCGCTCCCCTGCCTGCTCTTACCTCTCCCAATGATCTTTCATTTCAATGATCTTTTCGCAGACTGAGGGACGGTTTCATTTCTGCACCTATCCTCGCTTTCCCAGGCCCCCACCAGCAATTCATCGTGGATTTTTGACTGGCTTTACTTTCTCAGGGATCCCCATCAGACAACAAGATTCACCCCTGTGCCTTCCTGTCCCGTAAGCTTTCCACAGCGGAGACCAACTACGATGTGGGTAACAGGGAGCAGCTGGCAGAGCCTGGATTATATCCGGTCGGCCAGACGACTCAACGGCAGCCAGGTTGAGCCACCTTTTTAGCCGTTTAGGTTTCTCCATTCCTACTGTCCAAGCTCCAGAAATATCAAGCCAGATACTCTGTAACACCTGTTTGAGCCTAAGACTGTTCCCAGTTCCCCCTCCAGCATCCTGTCTTTCTCCTGTGTGGTTGGGGCTCTCTCTTGGATTATTGAGGAAAAGGTCAGACAAGCCCTGAGAGACAATCCTACTCCGTATTGCTGCCCTCCCAATCAATAGTTTTTTTCTGTTTCTCTCCGCTCCCAGGTCTTCCATTGGGCTGAAACATCCCTCATCTCCTGCCATCCTGGGTTCGCAGGAACGGGTTCGTCATTAAACAATGCTTCTGGTGGCGGGCCATGGAAAAGAAGGTGGGGGAATAAGTGGCTGCTTGGCCCCGTTTTTCTTATTTCAGCATTTGTCAGTGTTTCCTGTTTTATTTTGTGTTACTTCTCTACCTCTCCTCTTGTTTTAGGTCACTTCACTTCTCTGCCTTTATGTGTTTTCCCACAACTTTGATTGTCTGTCTCACCCCTGATTGATCCCACCTGTGTCTAATTACCTACACCTCCCCAGTGTATTTAAACCCTGTGTTCCCCTGTCTCTGTGCTAGTTCATCTTAGGTCTTTGTGTCAAGTGTTCCTGTTTTTTGTGATCACTGCCTGTTTTTTGTCGCCTACATTTTTGCCTGATCCCCGCCTGATTCGTTTGCATGTTCTGACTGCTTTCTTGTGTACCGAACCTCTGCTTACAAGTAAACACTGTTTTACCTACACCTTATCCTGTGTTTTTGGTTGTGCATTTGAGTCCTGCTTTTCCCTGTTGTTACCTGTCATCACATAGTTTGTACTGACTGTTAGCAACCAAGCACATTTCTGTTTTAGAGTTTATTACGGAGTAGACAGATGATGAATATTAGTTATTACACCATGTCATATGTGGTGTAGGTTGGCCGGATGGTGGTGCCATAACAACAAACGCTATACCAACCAACTGTTTTGGCCAGTAACTTTTGAACCTCAAGTTTCAAAAAACTAATTATTTTGTCAAATCAGTTTTTTTAAAGACAAATTGTCACTAAAATTGGTACAGAACATATCTGGACCAAGCCGTACACTTTGCTTTTTGGGATTTTTGTTCCGTACAGTTTTGCTATTGTTGTCCCTGAAAGTTTTCTCAAATGCTGTCGGCTTCTTCTGGGGGCGGCTGTGGCTCAGTGGAGAGCAGGGTCGTCCTCCAATCAGAGGATCAATCCCTGGCTCCGGCAGTCCATGTCGATGTGTCCTTGGGCAAGACACTTAACCCTGAGTTGCTCCCGAAGGCTGTGCCATCGGTGTATGAATGGGTGTGAATGATTAGAGAGACCCTGATGGGCAGGTGGCACCTTGCATGGTAGCCCTGTCATCAGTGTATGAATGGGTATGAAAGGGTGAATGATTAGTTATGTAAAAGCGCTTTGAGTGGTCGGAAGACTAGAAAAGCGCTAAACAAGTACAGTCCATTTACCATTCTGTATTCTTTGTGCTAGTGCAACCACATTTGGGGGACATATGTAGATATGTGTGAATCACCATGACAAATGACATGCCATTTGCTCATAGATGGCCCCTATAGCAGGATCATCAAACTATAAAGCCAGAAATCTCTGTCTCAAATCTGATCAACTTTTATTGTCATAAATGTACATAGCAAAGCAATTAGGTCTCTGCATTTAACCCATCCTAGTAGCAGGAGCAGACGGCAGCTATTTATACAGTGCCTGGGGGGCAGTTTGAGGTACGGTGCCTTGTTCAACGGCACCTTGGCTTTGCCCAGGAGGCGAACTGGCACCTCCCCAGCCTCTCCACCTCTCAAGCCAAGTCCCAACAGACTGAGCTACTGCTGCCCATCATTCAATTCAATTCAATTCAGTTTATTTTGTATAGCCCAAAATCACAAATTACAAACTTGACTCAGAGGGCCTCATCTGTTGATGTGTGTGGGGAGAGCTCCTTCAGTAATCAATAAACCTTTACTGTGATTCCTTTTGTACTTTTATCAGTGTATTTTACCAGAAATAATTACCTGACTACTGTTCTTCGAGAGCCACAATGAAAGTAACTGGTTTTACATTGAAAAATGACCAATGTAGTGGAATAAAATGACTTTTACCTCACATGTTCACAGTGAATCTTTCATCACTTCTCAGACAAACTGATGCACATGGCTAATTATTAGAAAATGAAGGCTGTCAGACCTCATCAAGTAATGATTTTTCTCTGGTTATGTTCCATATCTATAGGGGGAAGAGGGTGTAAAACATTAAATTCATCACCTTGGTGCAGGCAATTAATCTAATTGCAGGAAGTGTGTGTTCTTGGCTCTCATGGCTTCCGTAGGAATATATTCCTGAGTGTTATGCACTATAGCCAAAATAAACCTTAAACCTTAAATTCCTGATTAAAACAAAGCACAATGTAAGCCTGTTCCACTTGTGTGGTAATATACCGAATTTGCAGAAAGACTGTGATTTCGACAGTTATTGCATGGTTATTGCACCTCCCTGCTCTCTCACCTCGGAGGTCTCTGTTGAAGTCGTGAAGCCGGCGCACCTCCAGCTCCAGTTTACTCCTCATGGTTTTCTCCAGGGCCTCCCTCTTTGATGAAGACTTGGCCAGGTTTTCATATGCCTCTGACACCAGCTGGATCTCTGTTTCCAACTGCCCATAGAAACAAGAGAAATGAAAGGAAACACAGTGAAGAGAGGGAGATGTACAAAACTTTAATCAAAATGTTGTAGAAGTTATTTCCATTCTGTATATCCATATTTACGCCCAACTATTGACATGGGTAAAAACTGGCCTCACCTAAACACTGTTCACAGCCTGATCTTCACCAAAGGTGAGGTCTTCCCTACTCACCCTGCCATGTCTGGGTGTTTTGGGCTTTACAAACTAAGAATCTAAAGTTGAAAGAATTATATTGAAGCACAAAAGAATGATCATGTGTTTGTCCAAAAAAAAGTGGTTGAGTGAATTATTCTAAATGAGTTAACTTAGGTCACCTGAACTTCAACTGTTAGCTCAGCTTTGCACTGGAAAGTATGTCATCAAACTTCTCTGATGACCGCCAGCACTTCAAACACAATAACAAGTGAAATTGCATGATAGTTGTAGTGCTGAAATATTTGATCCTTGAGGGACACAGATCCAATGTCTATTGTGCAGCTGTTTTTTTTCCACTCTAGTTTGCAAGATCAAAAATGTGTCACTTTAAAATTAGACAGAATATGTCTGAGTCTGTCTGATCGGCGGTTCGATCCCCTGCTCCGGCAGTCAATGTCGATGTGTCCTTGGGCAAGACACTTAACCCCAAGTTGCTCCTGAGGGCTGTGCCATCAGTGTGTGGATGTTGTATGAATGTTAGTTAGACTTAGAGTCCAGATGGGCAGGTGGCACCTTGCATGGTAGCCCCTGTCATCAGTGTGTGAATGGGTGAATGATATGTAATGTAAAAAGCGCTTTGAGTGGTCGGAGGACTAGAAAAGCGCTATACAAGTCCATTTACCATTTCTTCGCCCTTGAGGTAGCATACACGTGTTTGCTTAACAACACATTCATTTAGCAGTTAATTTTGTTTAAAGCAACTTTATCAGCAACCACTAAATTATCATATATTTAACAACAAAATACATTTGTATACAGATCGAGGACTGTGCATTTTGATCCCCATCACATATATTGAAGTGCTTTTAGCTCTTTGCGGTTAGTATGGACAGGTGTAACACATACAGCGATTAAATATTCTTACAGTGTACATCAGCCAGTGTACTTAGATTCATTATTTAAAGATTACCTTGTGCAACTTGGTGACTTTCTCGCGACAGGCCTCCATCTCCTGCCTCAGCATCTTGTTCTCCTCCGTTAGCACATCTACCATCTGGTGGGCACGCACCATCATGCTTAAAGGCTCCCCTTGCAGGTGGTAGTAGGAGTACGGGTGAGGGAAATGTCCGGCCTGGACTAGGGGCTGGGGCTGGGGAGGCGGAGGTCTTTGAAACTGCTGCTGCTGTTGTTGATACTGATGGTGCATTCTCGGGTTGGAGCCGTAGGGGTCATAAGGTAAACCTTGAGTTCTTGGATGTGTTGGGTGAATGGGCCCCATGGTGAAGGGCTCGCTTGCTTGGTGGGAGCTGGGACTCTGTGGACTATGGAGCCCCATACTAGGGAAGGGCTCTCCCTGGCTCTGCGGGTGCGGGTGAGGGTGAGGGAAGGAGGAATGGGAGGAGTGGGTAGCACTGATCATGCTGCTTAGGGTGGAGGACTGCGTGCGGGACAAGGAGCCCACAGAGGTGACAGAGGAGGTGGGACTGTGCTGATGAAGGGGCCTCTGGATGTAAACCGAACCCTCGTTACTGGACCTGAGGAGAGATCAGCTTTGTGTTTACACTGTTCTTAACCTCAGCTGGTGTCCTGTGTTGATGGAAGTGTTATAGGCTTTAAGTGATCGTGCCTGCTGGGGAAAATCAAGCGTCTAAGTACGTACATCTCTACCATGAAACAGGCTATGTAATTGCAGACAAATGTCTGCAAGGATCTACGTACGATAACAACGCATAAAAACGCTGAAATGCTGATGCAAGATTAAACAGCATTGTTTGGGTTACCCCCATAAAGGAGGGTTGCACGCTGAAGCATGCCACGGAAATTGCTATCATACAGCCCAGAGCCCTGGGACAGAGCACTGGGGACAAAGCGCGATGCATAGTTATTGACACGCTCATGGAGAGCGCCAATATCTTGTGTATACAAGAGACTTTATTAGCTAAACAGGACCTAGATAAGCTTAATTCTGTTAATAATAATTTTCATGGGGCAGGGGAATCCATAACAGATCTAAGCAGGGAAATGGTGTGTGGCAGAATATCTGAGGAGGTTGCCATTCTGTGGCATAAGAAATATGATCCACCAATTAGTGTGATTAGGCTATAGGTGGACTGGTGTATAGCAATTAAAGTTGTACAGAATGTTTTTGTAATTTTAAATGTTTACACTGCTTATGGATGTAACCAAAATGAGGATGAATACCTCAATAGGCTCGCTTTTATAAGCTATTTTATTAAAGAAAGTGCATGTACACTCACCGGCCACTTTATTAGGCACACCTGTTCAATTGCTTGTTAACACAAATAGCTAATCAGCCAATCAGTTGGCAGCAACTCAATGCATTTAGGCATCTAGACGTGGTGAAGACGACTTGCTGAAGTTCAAACCGAGCATCAGAATGGGGAAAGTGACTTTGAACGTGGCATGGTTGTTGGTGCCAGATGGGCTGGTCTGAGTATTTCAAAAACTGCTGATCACGCACAACTGTCTTTCGGGTTTAAAGAGAATGGTCTGAAATAGAGAAAATATCCAGTGAGTGGCAGTTGTGTTGACGAAAATGCCTTGTTGATGTCAGAGGAGAATGGGCTAAGTGGTTCGAGATGATAGAAAGGCAACAGTAACTCAAATAACCACTCGTTACAACCAAGGTATGCAGAATACCATCTCTGAACGCACAACACGTTGAACCTTGAAGCAGATGGGCTACTGCAGCAGAAGACCACACCGGGTGCCACTCCTGTCACCTAAGAACAGGAAACTGAGGCTACAATTCGCACAGGCCAAAATTGGACAATAGAAGATTGGAAAAACGTTGCCTGGTCTGATGAGTCTCGATTTCAGTGCGACATTCAGATGGTAGGGTCAGAATTTGGCGTAAACAACATGAAAGCATGGATCCATCCTGCCTTGTATCAACGGTTCAGGCTGGTGGTGGTGTAATGGTGTGGGGGATATTTTCTTGGCATACTTTGGGCCCCTTAGTACCAATTGAGCATTGTTTAAACGCCCCGGCCTACCTGAGTATTGTTGCTGACCATGTCCATCCCTTTATGACCACAGTGTACCCATCTTCTGATGGCTACTTCCAGCAGGATAATGCACCATGTCACAAAGCTCACATAATCTCAAACTGGTTTCTTGAACATGACAATGAGTTCACTGTACTCCAATGGCCTCCACAGTCACCAGATCTCAATCCAATAGAGCACCTTTGGGATGTGGTGGAACGGGAGATTCGCATCATGGATGTGCAACCAACAAATCTGCAGCAACTGCGTGATGCTATCATGTCAATATGGACCAAAATCTTTGAGGGATGTTTCCAACACCTTGTTGAATCTGTGCTACAAAGAATTAAGGCAGTTCTGAAGGCAAAAGGGGGTCCAACCCGGTACTAGCAAGGTGTAACTAATAAAGTGGCCGGTGAGTTTACATGTATATTTGTTGTGAGTATATGAACGATGATATCTCAGAAGCATGGCATACAACGACTGTGTCTCCATATAAAGGCCAAAGAAGCTGTTAAAAATAGGTTTTATCAGGAAAAGCAAGACATGGTACAAAATGTGAATACAAGAATGCTAGATTGAATTATGATGTGCGATTTATTATTTATTAATTTTATTCATGGCCAAAAAGCTTTAGCAAAATAATGTGTGATTTCTATTTCGATATATAATGTTTGTGGTTAATTACACCGGATGAAGTGTGCTATGCCATTGAGAAATTGGGAGTTTACAAAGCATGTGGCCTTGAACCAATAACAGCAGACCATCTGAAGCATGCTAGCTGTTAGAAACTGTAGGCTGTTTGCCCTCCTCTCCACTAGAGGCACCAAGTGGTGTTTCACTACACTGATGGTAGAACCTCCCACCTTATAAATAGAAGCCTAGATGAAGACTTCCTTCTCTTGGTCTCCAAACACCTTCACTTTGATTGAGTGTCTTGTGTTCCATGTGTCTTTTGAATTAATTATGATGTATTTCAGATGATTAACAGGGATGGATCCCAAGGTGTAACCCCAGAATTGTCACAAACCACACCTAGGCCATCTCCTCCTGCTAAACCCCTCACAAAGCCAATCAGCCATGACCCAGGAGCAAGACCTAAACGAGATAGGTGCCCGCCTGACTACTATGGGATTCATATGTCACAGCAGAAGACAATTACACCATCCCATGGCTTACGAAGTTCTTACAGTAAGAGGACTCATTACACCAAGTCAACCTCTAGTCTCCCTACACGCTCTCATGTTAGTAGGGGTTCCAGGAGCAGCCATGCTTCTAATTTGAGTGATCTCCAAGCCAGCATTCTCGAGGAAAAGGAGAGGAGAGATCAGCTGGAGGAGCTTAGAAGACAAAGACAAGAAGATAAGGAGCTTGATGAGCAATGTAAATCAATTGATGAGAAAGCCAGAGCAGCTCAGCATAGACAAGAAGAGAGAGAGAGAATTGTCAGACAGGTTGACATGAACCAACGCATCCATATCAAAGAACAAGAGCTTGAGTCGGCCCAGCTAGTTTCCAGTTTTATTAGACAGAATCTCTCTGAATATCAAGACCATGGTGGAGCCTCTGATCCTACTACTCATCTCATCATGGAAATGGAGCCACCTCTTCCTTTTATGATCTACCGCCCTCCAGGATATTCACTCCTCCCCTACAAAAACTTGGGTATGCTGACTTTCGCTCTCATTCTGCTTTAACTCCCCCGCTTCCTCAACTTGGCTTTCCAGGAGGACTACCTAGAACCTCCCAGAAACTTCCTATACCTCAAACAATACAGCAAAGCTTAGGGTCTGACCAGAATTACTCTTTGCCCTCTGTAGCCACTGCTCAAGCTGAACTGTTATCTATGTGCCATGTGTCTACCCAGAATTGACCTTCTTTCAGTCACCATACATCTGCCAAGGTACTACCTTCTTCCCTGCCTTTTCACCGTGTACCTGCATCTCCGGTCACTGTCCAACCCCCTAGTTATATAGCATCGTTGCCTGGCCCTGGACAGCCCACTTTCACTGGTATTCTACCTCCAATGCAAGTCATGTCATCCCAGCAGTCACAATCTGTTTACCAACATTCTCAAACCCCCATGTCATAGATCTGTTCATAGTCTCTGCTTATGGAGAGATTGATT
Source organism: Anoplopoma fimbria (assembly GCF_027596085.1). NCBI lineage: Eukaryota > Metazoa > Chordata > Actinopteri > Perciformes > Anoplopomatidae > Anoplopoma > Anoplopoma fimbria. The sequence goes on along the minus strand of NC_072472.1, from coordinate 19,702,925 downwards.
TTACCCTCCTTTAAATGGCTCTGGATAACCTTCTTGACAATCATCCCCATCTAGCAATATAAATACCAGGTTCTCTTAGAACATCTTAAGCACCCAGGAGCAAACAAATTGGCTAGATTCAGCATGCATGATACAACACCATATTCCACTGCTCTCCTAGCACTTCAGGAACAAATATGGTCAGCGAAGGTTGCTTGTTCAGAGTGAGATTGGAGCAATATTGAACTCCCCCATTATCTGCATTTGTGATGTAGAAGCCTTTGATGTTTTTTCCCTTTCTGTTCATTCTCTGGTGGGAATGTTGCTGTCCCTGGAGGGCCCTAATGGGTCTGAACTAAGATGTGGCTCCCATGCTGACAGACTCCCCAGTAAACGCCCTCTGAAGTATAGAGATGGATTTATTGAACACTGTATTAGTCCTGGCATTCTGACTGGGCAGGATTAATACATCCTCTTAAATTGCACATCCTCCTTGACCTTTCGACCTGACTACAGAGAAGTCAAGGGCAAAACGCATATCAGAGAGAGCTCCCCAAACAGGAAAGATAACAAACTGGGAAGGAGCGGCAGCCCTCCAGACAAGTCTCCTCTGTCTACTTATCAACAGCATCTGAGAGCGATAGCACACCAAGAGCCTACACCGAAGGAAAGGTAAATGTGAATATGCCTGAGCCTTACTGTCCCTATTGTAATATCAGAGACCATTTCCTTGGTGCATGCACAGAACTAAAAAGAATGATATTATGGAATGAATCAAAAAGAAGGGGAGATGTAATAAATATGGGAGAATACACAAAATAGACAAATGCACCTTAAAGAGGCCATGTAACATCTGTAAGGAGCATCACCTCTCTATGATGAAAATGCAAACAAATCAGCCACTGTGATGTATACTTCCTCTCCCTCAGAGCTCCTTTACATGGACAAACCCAATCACTCCCATAAAGTCATGCTGAAAATTGTCAATGTCTGTCTCTACAATGGAGAAAGGACCATTGAAACCCATGAAGTATTTGATGATGGTGCAGATAGATCTATTCTGCTTCCCTTGGCTGATTTTTGGGCATCACAACTCTGCCTGAGACCATCTCATTGCACACAGTGAGACAGGATATTGTGCAACTAATTGGAGCATCTATATCCTTTGAAATTTCCCATATCAACCAGCCAACTGAAAGGCATGTTATCAATGAAGCATTCACTGCAGAAGATCTTGGCCACATACCCTGTAAAGCATCTCTAAGAACAGTATCAACATCTCAGAGGTATTCCACTACAGTCTGTTGATCATGCATGCTCTCTTGTCCTCATCGGCTCAGACTATGCTCATCTCATCACAGCCACAGAGCCAATACTCATGGGGCCCCCTGGTGGCCCATTGGCAGTACACACCAGGCTAGGATGGGCTCTCCAAGGGGCAGCCAGCTTCTTCAATCATAAATCAAATTGTCACTTTTAATATTTGGTTGCAAATCCTTTGCAGTCAATGACAGCCTGAAGTCTGGAACCCATAGACATCACCAGACGCTGGGTTTCATCCCTGGTGATGCTCTGCCAGGCCTCTACTGCAACTGTCTTCAGTTCCTGCTTGTTCCTTGGGCTGTTTCCCTTCAGCTTTGTCTTCAGCAAGTGAAATGCATGCTCAATTGGATTTAGGTCAGGTGATTGACTTGGCCATTGCAGAACATTCCACTTCTTTGCCTTGATAAACTCTTTGGTTGCGTTTGCAGTATGCTTCGGGTCATTGTCCATCTGCACTGTGATGCGCCGTCCAATGAGTTTTGAAGCATTTGGCTGAATATGAGCAGATAATATTGCCCGAAACACTTCAGAATTCATCCTGCTGCTTTTGTCAGCAGTCACATCATCAATAAATATGAGGGAACCAGTTCCATTGGCAGCCATACATGGCCATGCCATAACACTACCACCACCACCATGCTTCACTGATGAGGTGGTATGCTTTGGATCATAAGCAGTTCCTTCCCTTCTCCATACTCTTCTCTTTCCATCATTCTGGTCCAAGTTGATCTTTGCCTCATCTGTCCATAGGATGTTGTTCCAGAACTGTACAGGCTTTTTTAGATGTTTTTTGGCAAACTCTAGGTCTTCCTGTTTTTGAGGCTCACCAATGGTTTACATCTTGTGGTGAACCCTCTGTATTTACTCTGGTGAAGGCTTCTCTTGATTGTTGACTTTGACACAGATATGCCTACCTCCTGGAGAGTGTTCTTGATCTGGCCAACTGTTGTGAAGGGGTTTTTCTTCACCTGGTAAAGAATTCTTCGGTCATCAACCACAGTTGTTTTCCTTGGTCTTCCGGGTCTTTTGGTGTTGCTGAGCTCACCAGTGCTTTCTTTCTTTTTAAGAATGTACCAAACAGTGGATTTGGCCACACCTAATGTTTTTGCTATCTCTCTGATGGGTTTGTTTTGATTCTTCAGCCTAATGATGGCTTGCTTCACTGATAGCGACAGTTCTTTGGACTTATATAGATAATTGACAGCAACAGATTCCAAATGCAAATCCCACACTTGAAATGAACTCTAGACCTTTTATCTGCTCCTTGTTAATTAAATAATGAGGGAATAACACACACCTGGCCATGGAACAGCTGATCAGCCAATTGTCCAATTACTTTTGGTCCCTTCAAAATCGAGGGACCACGTATAAAATGTCTTGTAATTCCTACACCGTTCACCTGATTTGGATGTAAATACCCTCAAATTGAAGCTGAAAGTCTGCACTCAAAGCACATCTTGATTTTTCCATTTCAAATCCATTGTGGTTGTGTACAGAGCCAAAATGATGAAAATTGTGTCAATGTCCAAATATTTATGGACCTGACTGTAGATGGGGTTATGCGCTACGCTACTCCAATAGTACGAGCTCCCAACATTTCCACCCTTCAGGCTCCAAAGGAAACTGTCCTGCCCCTACTCTGTGCTGCAGAAAGACACCTATCCAACAGTCCCAAACTGGCTAATAAATACCAAGAGGAACTGATTAAGCTTGTCTAGTCTGGCTATATTCAAAGGATTCCCAATTCCTCCTGCTGAACACTAGCTATTGGTCAGCCAATCCATGTGTGCCAGCTGAATCATAGCCTGTTGAGGAACTAAGAAAAGCTATGATCTGTGGTGCATTGATGTCAGATGACGCAAACCTCCCTGATCTCCCTGAAGTACAGCAGCTGGGATGATCTGATAAAGCAAACAAATAATGTGCTTCATGGGACCCCTGATCACACCTGAAACAGAGCCCAGTTTTATATAAACTCAGAAAGACAACTTCTGCAACAGACCCAATCAGAGTGTTTCCCTTAGGAATACAATGCTCTTAAAACCTGACAAAAAGTAGCATACTCCTCCCACTGTCTCCTGAACATGACCCTGATCTTGGTCTCGTCAGAGTTGGGGGTCGACTTTGAAGAGCTGAGACCCTTAACCATGATAACATCCATCAAATTGTTTTGGATCCAAATCATCCCATAACCAAACTAACTATCAAGGATTACGATGAGAAACTGCTCCACCCTTGAGCGTCTTGGGGGAAATCAGACGCAGGTACTGGATCCTGCGTTGTCGCCAAGCCATTCGCCAATGTCAAGACTGTCAGAGGTGGAGAGCCAACCCAGTCATTCCCAAAATGTCAGACTTTCCTCCGGATCCAGACTTCCTCCAGAGGCCCCCCTTCTGGTCCATGCAAGGTGCCACCTTCCCAATCAGGACTCTAACTAACATTCATACACATACCTACACCGTATTAACCCGAATTAATTGGCAATTAATCCAATAAACCCTGCTTAATTGCGGTAAATTGTGTTTAGTGTCTTGCCGAAGGACACATCAACATCAAACCGCCAATCCTCTGATCAGAGGACAGAGGAAGCTGGGAACAAGAGATAAAAATCAATTAAAATGGCGCACAATGTTGAACTAAGAAACCAATCAACAGCAGAACCAGTTCTACACACAGTTCTGATTGAAGTTGAAGGCATTCTGAATTCAAAACCTCTTGGATACATCTCCTCTGACCTTGCGGACCCAGACCGAGTCACACCAAATATGTTGCTGATGGGGCGGCCTGACTCCTCTCTTCCTCAGGCAATCTACTGTGCAAGTGAACTCCTTGGCAGAAGAAGATGGCGTAACAGTCAGATCCTGGCTGATTATTTCTGGACAGCCTTCATTTGCTACTACCTTCCAAACCTACAAACCAGGCAAAAATGGGGGACTGACGAGGAAAACCTGGTTTCAGGTCAGGTTGTGATGATAGTTGATCCCCAATATCCTCAATCATCATGGCCTATTGGAAGGATAATTGAAACCTATTCTGGAGAAGATGGAAAGGTCCGCAGTGCTAAGGTCCATGTGTCTTTTGAATGTTCAATGTAAGTAGCAATTTTTTTCTATTATTGGGTTAATGATGTATTTCAGACGATTAACGGATCATCTTTTAATTTATTTGTTTTGTAATAATTTGATTTGAGCAAGATGTTGTAATCTCTTTATTTATTTGTCTAGAACCATGGCAATTATCAACAATAACCTTCAAATAACTCCATCCATCACACCCATTTTGTTCTGCTTATCCGGGGCCGGGTCAGCAGACTAAGGAGGCTATTCCAGACATCCCTTTCCCCAGAAACGCTTTCCAGTAATTCCATGTAATCTCTCCAGCGTGTTCAGGGTCTACCCCGGGGCCTCTTAACTCTACAGGGAGGCGTCCAGGGGGCAACCTGATCAGATGCCCGTACCACCTCAACTGTCCCCTTTCGACGCGAAAGAGCAGCGGCTCTACTCCGAGCTCCCTCCGGATGTCTGAGCTCCTCACCCTCTCTCTAAGGCTGAGCCCAACCACCCTACGAAGGAAGCTCATTTTGGCCGCTTGTAACCGCAATCTCATTCTTTCGGTCACTACCCAAAGCTCATGACCATAGTTGAGGATCGAAACGTAGATGGACTGGTAAATCGAGAGCTTAGCCTTCCAGCTCAGCTCCCTCTTCACCACAACGGTCCGATACAACGCCTGCATCACTGCTGACGCTGCAATGAACCGCCTGTCCATCTCGCGCTCCATTTCACCCTCACTCACGAACAAGACCCCGAGATACTTGAACTCTCTCGCTTGGGGCTTGCCGTTTATTTATCCTGGCTAAAAAAACGTCTAACACTAGCCATAGAATCCCAGTGTTACTTGCTATGTGTTTTTCTGGATTGTTAGTGCATGGCATACTTCCTGACTCTTTGCTGACTATTTTATTAGATAAAACCGGTAAAATATACAGCATAGAAAATTTTAGACCAATTGCTCTGGCTAGCGTACTTCCAAAGTATTAGAACGAATTATCTTGGATAGGCTTTAAATATACCATTATAATAACCACTGACAATCAATTTGGTTTTTAAAATGAACATGGCACAGACCTATGTATTTATGCACTCAAGGAAGTTGTAAGTAAGTAAAGGAGACAAAATACTACAATATTAATGTGTTTCCTGGATGCATCTAAAGCTTTTGACAAAATGAATCATTGTTAATTGTTTAAACTACAAAAGCGAGGGGTCCCTTCATATTTGATAAGGATTTTTCACTTTTGGCATTTGCATCTAACAATGCAAGCTAGGTGGGGTATCTAGTGTATCTGACCTTTCCTAGTGACCAATGGGGTTTAACAAGGTGGAATAATGTCACCTGTTCTTTTTAATCTATATATGGATGATCTTTCTAAAAGGTAGAAAGAGTTTAAGAATTGATCTATGGTGGGGGAAAGTCTTATTAACCATCTCTTGTATGCTGATGATTCGTGATCCTGTCTCCTTATAGCGCTTGTTTACAGCAACTGCTCAGAGTCTGCTCAAGTTACGGTCTGCAGTACGACATTAAATTCAACTCTAAAAAGAGCGTTATCATGATAGCTAATACCAAGGAGGATCAGAGACTTCATTTTCCTTCGTTTTTCTGGCAGGCAAAGAGTTAATTTAATAAACGAGTCAGATATTTGGGTCACATCATTAGGAATGATCTATGTGATGATGATGATGATGATGATGATGATGATGATGATGATGATGATGATGATGCAGCGCCAGTGTTGCGAACTGTATTCACAAGAAAATATGATGGCACTTAAATGTGCACAGATGATGTTAAAGCTGCTCTCTTCAGAGCCTACTGTGCTACACTCTATACAGCTCCCTTGTGGTGCAGTTATACTAAGGAAAAATGAAAAAGATTCAGGTGGCATCAAATGCTAGATGCATTTAGAATCTTTCTCAAGCTCCCAAGATGAACAAGTGCAAGTCATAAGTTTATGACTAGGTATGTTCTCACTTTTCATGCTGTGTTGAGGAATTTTAGGTACAAATTTATTTAAAAAAAATTTGATCATACATGCCTAAACTGAGCCAACACAAAGGCACACAAGGTATTCCTTTTGTTTATGGAAACATTGGAACAAATGTCTCTGTCTTTTAACACATGGTGACTTTTGAACTGCAATGATTATACCAGTGTCTTGGTTTCCTTGTATTGTATTTAAGCGTCTGCTAAATGACTGTAATGTAATGTAATGTAATGTAATGTATTTAATTGTTGTTGTTTATGGACTAATTTCATTCAAATTCAAGAGAAAACAGCTAAATGGTAAATGGACCTTTACTTGTATAGCTCCTTACTAGTCTTCTGAACACTCAAAGTGCTTTTTACACTACATGTCATTCACACATTCACACACAGTCACACACTGCAGGGGCTACCATGCAAGGTGCCACCTGCCCATCAGGACTATGTTAGCATTCACACCCATTCATACACCGATGGCACAGCCTTCGGCAGAAATTTGGGGTTAATTGTCCACTTAAATCTTGTAAATGGATAATTGACTTTACAAAGCACCTTTCTTGTCCTCCATCCACTCAAAGCGCTTTACACTTCATTTCAACAACGACTCATTAACACACATTCCTAGACTGATGGCGGAGGGTGCCATGCAAGGTGCTGTCGAATGACATCTCATTGTCTAATGGTCAGTCACGGACAATCACACACCGATTGCAGAGACTTTTGGGAGCAATTTGGGGTTCAGTATTTTGCCCGAGGACTCTTCCACATACGGATTAGGAGCAGGGGATCAGGTGATATTCAAATTAGTGGACAACCCTCTGGCTCTGAGCCACAGTGGCCCCTAATCTGAAATGTTACTGTGACAATATCTATATTTAGAAGTGTTTCTCATATTCTGCCCGACTCACGCATGGGTGGGCCGAACAAAAAATTTGAAACACCTCTAAATATTTGCATGTAGTAAGATATAAATTAATATTAATTCTATAGTCTGTCCATTTTTAGGGGGAAGGGTCCCCCACCCAAGTGAAATTTTTTTGGAAACCAAAAAAATAAGATCTCAATCGAAAATATAAAAATCTGCAACTAATAACTATAAGACCTCAAATATAAAAAAATATATGTAAGTGAAAAATGAAAATAAATATTTTTGTCAAAACAATTCCAGAACTTGTATTTTCAGTTTAAATCCTTTTTTTCAAATGATCAAGACTTTTCTCTTGGATTAGGCTCCATAATAGCCTAAACTAAATTCTCTTCAAAAACCTATATATATTTTCGGGTTGGAACTGTATGATTTGAGTCACTCAGAACTTTGTCAAATTGTCAGAGCCACCTGCACAAAGATTCTGTTTTTTTTGTTTTTTTATACCTGCATTTACTTTGATAGTCTGTTATGTAACAAACACTCTAGCACATTCACACACATTAAGTGCTGTGTTGATCTTTACAGGCTTACATTTATTATTGTATTCGGAACTGCTCTTAAAACATTTGAGGCTTAAGACCTGGCAAAATGACCTGGCTATGCCGCTGGTCCACGCAGGAAATATCGTCTAACTCGTGCATGCAATGTCTGATGGTCAAGGAAGTGCAAAGCCGCCTCATCCAGAGTCCTGTCAGTACACGCAATGTGCGCAAAGGTGTGAACTCGTGCATAAGGAGGTACAACTAGTCGACCACTGATTCCATTGTTGGTGGTTTCATCCCCCAATTTACTCCTGATGGTGGGTGTTTGTGAGTATGAATGGGTGAATAGTCTTTTTGAAGCAGTCTGAATTAAAACCCTATAACACTGATGCCACTTACCATTTATATATCATTGCGAAGATTAGTAAAAAAAAAAAAAAAAAAAAAAAAAAAAAAATGATGGTCACAGAGGCTTATGTTATGCAAGATGGAGAAAAAAAGCATTAAAGTAATCCACAGCCCTGAAAGGCAAATTGTAATTAGTTGAATGCACAAACAATATTGTGCGGTAATAAAAAAGGATAATAGTTTGATTGAGCTGAGCATGATGTAAAAGCACAGTGTCCTGCTTTTGTGTTTTCAAGACCCATGGGTGATAGATTTTAGGTAAGAGGTTAGGTAATTTCAATCAGTCCCAGCAGCTCGGATCATGTATCACTTAGATGTAAGAGCATTTATACAAAAACATTTTTTCAAGCAGAGCTGTGTCATTATTCTTTGGGTTTAAAACTTTGAGCAAGCCCTTTCACATTACATGCAGATGTAACTGTTAAATTAACTTAGTTTATAATAAATATTTATTATCAAGCGTCTTAAAGTGCATATTTTAGTTTTTAGGGGAAGGGCTCGGTGTCTTATGTATGATCCTTACCTGAACGAGCCATACTCAGGTGGGGGCTGGTATCTGACGTGGGGCACCTCCCTCGACTGCTCCCTCCCTCTCTGCTCCTGGTAAAAATGGCCTCCAGACTCCTGCTGCTTGGTAGAAGAGCCCATTTCTTTGATGGGGTAGTCTGGAGGCGGACCACGGTGCTGTGGCTTGTAGTAGTCGCCCGACAGCCCTGGCCTGGGCAGCTGAGGGGAGAGCATTGCGCTGGTGACAGGAGCGTGGGCCTTAACGCCGCTGGTGGCCAGGGAGAGCTGCATAAGTCTTTCGCTGAGAGACCGAACATGTCCTTGCTTCAGATCCTTCAGCCCATCATCCTGGTGCACCCTCCCTGTTCCACTCACTCGCTGGACCATGGGGCGACCCTCAGTGCGCACCTTGGCACTGGTCATCCCGGTGATGTAGAAGGCCGTGCCAACTGAAGCAGGGAGAGAATGCTGCTGGTGCGGTTTGTTCTGCTGCTGAGGAGGAGGAACATGCCCACGGAAGTATTGGGACTGCACTTTGGCTTCTTCATACGTAGGGAGGTCCTCGAGGTTTAGGCACTGCCCTTGGGCACTCCCACCTCCTCCACTGCTGCCACCTCCTGCTCCTCCACTTCCAGTCCCTAAACCTCCTCCCCCTCCACTACTCCCGCCCTCTCCTACTTGGGTTGAGCCAAGTTTCTCCAGGCAGTTGTCAGTCTGCAGCTCCTGTCCCTGAGGCTCCTGACGGGCAATGTGCGGGCTCATGGAGTGATCATCAGAGGGGCCTATCTGTCCCTGCCCTGAGTAACCTCCACCACCCCCAGTCCCTGCTCCTCCTTGTTGTTGTTGTTTCTGCTGTTGCAGCACGTAATTCCGGTTCATCTGCTCCTGCAGTAGGCGCTGCAGGACGGTACTGCCACCACCTCCTACACTGTTGTTGGACGACTCCTCTGCTGCGGCCCTCATCTCTGCCTCACGTTGTCCACGCACCTCATGGAAGGACAAGCTCCGTCCACGGTCAATACTCCCTGTGAAGAGGAGAAAGTGGAAAGAGAGAGAAAGAGAAAACGGAAGCAGTGTGACAAAGGGATGACAATTAGAGTTTTACAAGTGTGAAGAATGTGAAGGAATGGAAAGCAAAACTATCCAAGAGAAGGACAGAAAAAACAGAGATTTAATTTATTGCAAATAATACCAGGGAAAGAGAGAGGACAAGAGACAAATGGACAGAAGGCATTAAGTTCAAAGATGCATGTGGACCATCCACCAACATCCCTGACACTCCTTGCAGAACGAAACTGGAGGAAGAGTTGTGAAAACCTTACGAACCAAGCAGAAACAGACCCCAAAGCTTGAACCCACACAAAAAAACAACACAAATATCAAAGCTTAAAATTTAAACCAAAAAACGAAGACTGTGTAATGCCAGTTGATCTTAAGAGAAGTAGAAACATATTGTTTGTCAATGCAAAACCTTTGGGTGTCAGAGGATCTCCTGAAGTGCCTCTAAAATGTGACCTAAAAATCTGCAGCGCTACCATCTTCCTCATTTTCCAGTAGAGATTATTTTCAATCTAAATTATTCTGCTGACTTTATTTTCTTCAATTTATTAGTTTTATAATTTTTCTATTAAATGGAGGAAAAACAAGAGAGAAAAGCACAAGGTGAAATGTGATATTATTTTGTAATTTTGTCTAACCATGAGTCCAAAACCTGTTTACAATTAGGCCTATATAAAACAGAAAATAATGAGCTAACCCTGTCATTGGAGAACCTGGGACGAAAGAACAATTTGCAATTTTGCTAAAATTAAATTAAACACCACGTCAGTCACAAAACACTGCTTTCAATCAGGCTACATGGACTAACTTGAAGAATTATATAAAAAAAAATTGAGCAGAAATGTTCACATAGCGTGAAAGACAGAAGAAATGTGTTCTCAATTGCATATCCCATGTTGTCAAAGTCGAAACCACCTGGGATTAAGGTGGAAATCAAAGAGGGAAATTTCCCTTTTTAAACAGCCTGTTTATAACACCTTCTTTCAAATCTTGAGAAGCATGTGATAAAAGTGATTTTTACCTATTCACATACATTTAAATTGTTTGCACATTTTTTCCTCTTTGTTTACCTTTATTCTTTTTATGTTTCTATCTTTTAATTTTGCTTTTACGGGGGTTGACAACACTGAATGTTAACAACTACATCGTTTTACACTTTTTTCTACAGAGTAAAGAAAGAAATTATGACATCTAGCACCTTTCTCATCTAGCCTTCTTCTCATTCTCAAGGAGGAAGATGCTTTTTTCCGGGACATCTGTAAATAAATAAAAAAAAATGTAAGACAAAAGCTTTACAGAGATGTCAGCAACTGGTAAATGATCTTGAAGCTGAAGAAACAAAAGACAAAAGAAAGTATTCACAGAGTAAAATGGGCTGGGTAGTGGACATTCAGATTCACAAAGCTTATTTCAAGTTAGTTCGACAAAATTAAAAAACATTACTTAAACAGGCCCTATTATGCTACTTAAACAGGCCCTATTATGCTATTTTCAGAGTGCATATTTTTCATCTCAAGTTACAGTTACAACATGTTTACATGCGTTAATGCTCATAATCCTCCTTGTTTTTCTCATCCTGGCTCTCCTGCAGCATCTCTTCACACCCTCTCTCTGAAATGATCCATTGTAGCATTTGCTCCTCCCTCCAGAAAGCAAAGTCTGCCCTGATTGGTCAGCCAGCCTGCTCTGTTGTGATTGGTCAATGTTTCACATTTCACAGAACTCTCCCTCAAGAGAATGACAAATGAATGACAGGCCACCAGGGTGAAAGACCGCTGTCCTAACCACTGCACCATGGAAGATGTGAGCTACAGCTCCATCTTTCTAATTTGTTGTTTGAGGGCGGGTCAAACTAGCTGGAGAGTTTTACATGACTTCCGTAACATTGTGACCTCATAATGTTACGGAAGTGAAGGAGAGAATTCAATCGAGCCGTTTGAGGTAGCTCAGGAGCAGTGATTGTGAGGGGGAGGGGAAGCAGCCCTCGTAGTACGTTTTACCTAGATGTATGAAATTTGGTAGGCACATGTATCACAAGTAGACTTAAAATAAAGTCTCTTAGAGCCGTGCTCTAAACCCAACCGGAAGTCGACAAATTTTGAATATTGTATGAATTTCTCGTGTATTTTTTGCCATTTCCAGGCGCTGAACTTTAATGAACTCACCTGCACAACCATCTTTGCTCCCAGTAGACCACACATCACTAAAAAACAACTATATAAATCTGTGCGATATAAAAATATGTGCAATACACTGTACAATACAACAATTATTTTGTCTGTATATATAATATTTTAGTTATTTGGGATTTTTTTCTTTTTTTACTTATTTTATATTCTTTACTGTGTTAACACTTGTTTTGATCTTGTTTTTTTTTTACTATGTCTCTAGTTTGCAGCATCCTCTCTGCTGCTGTAATCCTGCAAATTTCCCCACTGCAGGACTAATAAAGGATTATCTTATCTTATTTTATGTGACAAACAGTATCCGATTTACATGACATTTAAATGATGTGGTCTCCAGCTGTTATAGAACAACATAATGCATTTTCTGTGTTCACTTTGGCTTTATCGTGGATACAGGAAGTGTCGGAATTTTTGCTGAACATAATTTCCAGCGTCACGCACTAATTTCCAGCGTCACACAAGAAAAATACATCTAACTATTGGTGGCGTTGTCCGATTGTCGCAGGCGTTCGCCGCCTCTTGAGCCTGCGTCCCGCCGGTACCCCCACGCGCACGCAGTGCGAGGGCCCGATCATCGCTGCTTGCAGCTTTAATTTGAATTGCATTTGAAAATAAACCAACTATAAATTACTATTACAAAGTTAAAGGATAACATTTCGAACTGTTGATGGTTAACACTGACTTCAGAGTGGTTGAATGATTTTTGGGACTGTTGCAATAAGCACTAAGCTGGTTTAAGTTCTATTAATTAGATCAATCACAGTTTGTATATGTAAATGATTAATGCTCCATGCATACAAAAGTTTGTCACGGAGTTCCCAGAGGTTCCGCGCCTGGATCATTTTATTCACATTATATATGCTCCCATTAGGCAATATTATCTGAAAACACTCCAATTAATTAATTATATATATATATATATATATATATATATATATATATATATATATATATATATATATATCAAACAAGCCTGATGAAACCAACAATTTTGCTAAACTTCAAGCAGCTTTAAGGGTATAAAAATCTGGATGACCTGTTACTTCTTCATGATAAACTCAGACAAAACTGAAGTTATTCTACTCGACCCAGATCACCTTCGAAATCTATTATCTAAAGATATAGTTTCTCTAGATGGCATTGCCCTGGCATCCAGCACCACAGTAGCAGTGTTATCTTTGATCAGAATCTGTCCTTTAACTCCCAGATAAAACAAATTTCAAGGACAGCCTTTTTTGACCTACGTAACATTTCGAAAATCAGGCAAATCACGTCTTAAAGCGATGCAAAAAAAACTAGTTCATGTGTTTGTTACTTTTAGACTAGTTTACTGCAATTCTTAAATCTCTCCAATTGATCCAGAATGCTGCAGCACCTGAACTAACAAAAAATAAGGAAAAGAGATCATATTACTCCTGTATTAGCTTCTCTGCACTGGCTCCCTGGGAAATCCTGAGTTGAATTTAAAATCCTTGTCCTCCTCTGTAAAGCCAAAATTGGCCCGGCACTATCATATCTTAAGGAGCTTATTGTAACATATTACCTCCGCTCCATGAAAGCAGGGTTACTTGTGGTTCCTAGAGTATATAAAAGTAGGATGGGAGCCAGAGCCTTCAGTTATCAGGCTCCTCTTCTGTGGAACCAGGTTCCGGTTTCAGTCTGGGGGGAGACACACTCACTACTTTTAAGAGCAGGCTTAAGACCTTCCTTTTTGAACGCTTATAGTTAGGGTTGTCTCAGGTTCGCCTTGGTCCAGCCTCTAGATATGCTGCTATATGCCTAGACCGCCGGGGGACTACCGAGTATACACTGAGCTCCTCTCTCCTCTTCTCTCCCTCCATCTTTATGTATTCATGTGCTGTTTATGCACATTACTGACTTTGCTTCTTCCCCGGAGTCTTTGTGCTTTCTCGTCCGCAGGTTTCCATGAATCGTGGTTATATCTGGACCGTGGTCGTGCCTCCTGCTGTGGCCCTGCTGACACCAACTTATTATTAGTCACATAACTATCAACATTACTTATACCATCAATGCTTTTATTATCATTATTAACAGAGAAGGACTGTTTTTCTCCCCCTTTTCTTGTCTCTCATACAGAACACTGATGGGTGCTGAAATGTTGAGAATATTTTTATCCATTCATTTATTATGCATATAGGTGCACATACATGTATATCTACATAGTTCTGTCTGTGTCATGATAGTAATATCATGATAGTAATAGATAGTCATGTGTACATTCTGTACACATGGCATCTATTGCACTTCTGTCCATCCTGTGTTGCTGTGTGCTGTATATATCCATCCATTCAAAACATCCATACACAAGTTTAAAACTTAAAGAAACACTTAACTTTGACAAACACTGTGACCTGGCAAGCAAATTATTCAGAATCTAAAATGTCTAAACCAAAGTCAGTTGTCTGTTAGTTTTAAATTGCAAGTATGCACATGATTTGCCACACTGCCACATTCTTTGGTCATCACTCATTCAATCTTAGGCTTATTGTTCGGTTGTTATTGTTTCTGTGTAAAACTGTTTAGATGTTCCTTTTAGATTTGACCCCGGACACTGTTGATGAGAACACATTGCCAACTGCTCTGGAAAAAGGTTCAATTTAAAAACAACGAAATAGAGAAAGTGGGAATAGGAATGAATACCCCAATGAAAACAGATAAAACAAGATACACAAGATAAAGTAAACATACTGATAAGCGACTGATACTGTCCTGTTTGTGCTGGAAAAGAACAATACTGCAGGAAGTATGGAATTTCATCTTTTGTTTGCACGTCTTTGATGAAGCTTAAGTTGAAATGCATTCAGATTTTCGATTTCCTATTCACACTGTACAACTCAATTGATGGCTTTTCCCATTTTCTTTCACTTTCTTTGAACACCTTATAGCCCAAACTAAATTACAACTCCTACCTTGGTTTCACCTCCTCAGCATACACTTGTATTCACCTCTTATGCTGGTGCTATTTATTTTAGAATCACTGGCAAAAACGGTATCAGAAGTTAAAAAAAAAACTGTCCTACCTTTGTGTCTTCCTCAAGTATCCCTGTATATTCTCCTAAAATCGAACACTAGTGAAAAATAAGGAGGTAATCCAATGTTTTGTCTGTTTCACCGAGTCTCTCATTAACATCTACCTTGTGCATGTTTGAGGAAGCAAACCTTTTCCTTTTCCAACCCCCCTCTTTCCCTCATTCCAACAGTTGGGGCTGGGAGGAACAGACAGGTGAATCTGGCAACCATTCAGCACTGAGCCACTCCTTCATACCTGTGCACCAGTGTAACTACTTTACTAGCGTTTACTCTGCCAACCGTCAATATACTTGAGAGTTAAACTTGCCCTTTTCACTGCTTGTGACCTAAACAACAACCGGATGTACTGATAGATAGTGTTTCCTTCCTGTTATTATAAAAAATATATGTATCAGGCAGAATTTGACTTTCCCCTCAGCTGTTGTACACCACAGATACTTTCCTTGTTTGTTTTTTTTTGCATTTATATGCAGAAGGAAGACAGTCCAGTTCAAGTCTCTCAGGTCTCTTTTTGGTCTCCTTGTGTCTCCTGTGTTTCCTGTGTTTCAATCTGATGCAGCAAAACAGTGTCTAGACATGCGATTGAGACCAATTCTTAAACACGATGACATACACATCTGAATAAATATGACAGGAAAACATGGGATATACAGTCACATGACCTACAGCTCCTGCATACAGGCATTTGGACACATACAATTATCAAAGCTGCAGAGGATGCACCGTGGTCTAAATGTATATGGATTTTTTAAACGATTTGTTTAATAATTATTGTGGAGCCGAAAATGACTGATAATAACCCTAAAAATTAAGTTGTTTAATGTTCACTCTGACTTGATTTAAATCTTTATTATATCTTGGCCTGAGGGCAGACACACCATCATGGCCGTCTTGTCTTGTTCATGTAACAGGCAAAGTTCCTCTCGGTACGTCAGTAGGACAGTAACAGAGCCAAACTGCCAAAATGCCAATGTGCCCCTGTTTTATTTTGACAGATGCCTAAAGTTCTTTGTTGTACCGGCCTCATGACTCCAGCATCAATGAGGCTATAATGGACATAATGTCTTTATTTAGACTTTATTTAGAACATATCACTCGCATTGTATACATCAGGGGTGTCAAACTCATTTTAGTTAAGGGGCCACATACTGCCCACTTTGATCTCAAGTGGGCCAGACCAGTAAAATCATAGCATAATAACGCATACATAACGACAATATTTCTCTGTTTAAATCATTGGTGAAGGTTTTTGGATGATAAACCCTATTTTAAGGTCTTTCTACAATAAACTAGAAACATAAAGACCAAAAACTCAGACATCAGCCAAATAAACAGTGCGACCCCCAGTGGACTGATTAGGAATAGCAGCTACTATTATAGAAATGCAATTTATGTCTTTCTGTAATTTTCACACTTAGCAAAGTCATCCGGCGGGCCGAGCTGGACCCCCTGGTGGGCCGGATCCGGCCCGCGGGCCGTATGTTTGACACCCCTGGTATACATCACCATTAACAGCCAGTGTTTGTACAAGTTTGTATCAGTAAAATGCTTGGTTAGACACAATAACAAACAGACCAGATCAAGTGAAGTGTAAAGAAAAATGCACTTATAATAACAATCCGAGCCTCTCAATGGCAAAACAAGCACTTTAACTTGACGTACATTGACTGTGCGTAATTACACCAAAGGATTATATTACAGCCTGTTTTGCGGCTGCCGGCTGCAGCTCTCTTGCTCAATACTGAACCAATTTCTAAGATTGTTGACCCCCACTCCGAAATTAGCCTTTAAGTAGGAAAGTTTTCAGGATGAAACTAAACATCACGATGAGTGAGGAGCCTGCGGTATTGACATCAGAAGCAACAGAAGCCAGTAGAAACAAAGACATGAGTCAAGCTAAGTGGTGTCATTACCAAATGACAGATAGGAACCAAACTAAAAAAGTATTTAAACTGACAAAACAGATACAGGTTCAACAAGAAAGCTTCCAAAATTCCACACAATTGGCAGGATGAAGAACTTGTCTTTGCATATTCAATTAACGATCCTGCTGGGATAATAAAAACATCTTTATCTTGGAAAAGTTCAGTTACTTTCTGCTTCTCTTTTAGGAAACTCCCTGCATCACATTCAGTCTCATGGTACTGCCCATTAATACCACAGTTTTCTACTTCTTCACTGAGCAGTTTCGGCTAAGCTGCTGAAAGGCCATACTGGCGGTCACTGCAAATTCAATTCAGGTTATATTCAAACCAGCAACCTGTGGGTAATTGGGGAATAAATATAATCCCATAAAAAATGTGGGATCCATTTTTTTTTCTTTTTCCTTCTTATTTCCTGCTTTTAAAGAGAAAAATAAAATGATCTGTCTTTCCGGGATCTTGCCAGGGATGCGTTGATCCAACACTTTCATTCCCAATACCAATGGCTCAACTCAAAGTATCAACTAATACAGAACACCAAGGAAATACCAGTCCCCTCTTATTTATTCTTTGGTAACTCTTCGTTTTATTGTTATATGGTATGTAGATTAAGTAATAAGCAAGTACCATATTTGAAATTTCTTAATAACAGGTGCCAATTTACCCCAATATTTACCTCAAAATGTTTAAAAAAGTACTCAAATTTTTTATTACGCTCCTACTAATATGCAGTCATAAAAAAAAAATTGGTCATTTATTCGATTCATTTCCAGGAAAATAATACAATTTATTAAGAACAGATGCTTAATTCCCGGGTTGGCTAGTTAGTAGATAATAATTACTTGAGCATTGCACTACAAATGCCTAAATGCTCAACCAGGCAATTATTGTAGTACTCTCTGAAACGCCAAAGGACGTACAAATAAAATGTAATGTTGGTGCGGCTATTGCTCAGAGGGAACAGCGGGTAGAATGGTGCTTTAGAAACTACAATGGTGCTGTACAAGTAAAAGTCCTTTAAACTAGCGAGTCAACGAGTGTTACCTGCATAGCACCAAACACAAAATTCCACAACACCAAGGAGGAATTTGTATTTAACTGTAAACTCACATCTAATGTTCATTGACTTCTTTATATACAAGTCCTGTTATGAAAGAAGTAAACTATTAAATGTTAAATAATGAAACAAAGGTGAAATACCTTGTAAACATTTGACTGGCAAAATATATACTAAATTTGATATTTAAGACTTCCTGTTTCTAATGCATTTTAAATTGTCTGTCTCTGTCAAATCTTCAAATATGCATTTATCAGTGATCTATTCGTGAAATAGAAATAGAGAGATACTTCTAGAGCATTCGGCTGTTTGAATTTAAAAGTATTTTTTTTTTCCATGCAGAAATATTTTTGAGTTAACCATCTGATGTTTGGAAGCTTATGTTTTGTTGATGTGCAAATGTATGGGAAAAGTCGGATGTGTACCCAGTGAGTCATGTTGCTAGCATAGAATGTGTAAGCCATTAGCTGTCATACTTACTGAGTGCAAGCTAACTAATGTTACTTACTGCACTATTTTTTTTATGTATCAATTCATTAACCCAACTGGAGATAAATGATAGTGGGATGATAATGTTTTATAACTGTAACACAAGGTGCACTTAACATTTAAGTTATTTCAGATCCCAGGTTAGCAATTAGGGAGTTAGCTCTTGAGTTGTGAGTTAAGTAACGTTTCTCACAATGGTTAGCTAGATGTGATGAAAGTGCAAGGAACCCATTGTTTTAGTAAAGATCATTTTTTTGGGGGCTGGAAAAACACATTATTGAGGGTCTTGGGTTGCTTGAAAAGTTGCAAAAAATTTGAATTTTTCTACCCAACAGGGATTGAGCAATTTGGGATTTAGTTAGCTAATTAATATGTTTAAGGAATTTAGGATGCAAAAAAACTCAGTAACCTTTGCACCCAAGGTCACACTAGTCATTTTTAGGGCCTGAGCGGGGGACCTATGGTTCTTCCAATTATTATTATTAGGGCCTGAGCACCGACAAAGTCATAGCAGAGGATCTTTGCAAACGCCTCCTAAACAATAGGTATGATTGCTCTAAAATTGGCTGTGGATCATAACTGGACAAAGCTGAACTAAATATATCAAAAACTTCTTGATGGCTCATTGCCTTTAGAAGATATCGATCAATGAACTTAAAGAAGCGTTGCTTTGCATATAAGTTTCCCTAACTTCAAAACCATTGGGCCTATCATCAATTTGCAACATATGTCCACACAAGTACCTGAAACAACCCCTGAAACTTTTATTCCATTCAACCACTAGGGAGCACTACAGTAATTGTTTTTTTGCAATTTTAGCCAAATTTTCCTCTTTTTCCAGGCACTGTACTTTAACAAATTCCTCCTACAGAATTAATGCAATCAACTTTATATTCCATCCATCCATCCATCCATCCAAACTTTATATTTGGTCAAGAAAATCTAAAAGGCCTTTATGATGAAAAGTAATAAAATCATGAGTTTTCATGGAACGACCTTGACATGGCATGGCACCCATTTTGTGCCATGAAACAGAAAGTTGTTTTAACTCCAAGGTACATTGTCCAATCTGCCCAGCATTTATAAGGCATGATACTGGTCAAAGCCTGACCACTTTTCCATGCCAAAATTTTCACATGCTACGCCACAGGAAATTACAAGTTTTATACTTTCATGTACTCCTCCTAGCCAGTTGACCAGATCTACTTCACATTTTGTAGGGGAAGCCTTAAGACGTTGATGATGCTTGATTGTGAAAATTGTTTGAAATGCAAAGCTAATGTACCGAACTGTAACTTCAAATCTTATTAATTTCATATTCAATTTCAACTTAAATAGCTTAATTCATAATAAAAGTCAATATTAATCGCATTTTTGTATTTCCATTGCAGCTCACCACAACATATTTCACATTTTATCCATCAACAAATTATGAGAAAAGGTCTTGATAACATGATGAAACATTAAGGCTTGATTTACATATAATATTCAAATTCTCAAATCAAAATCAAAGGAACAGTATGTAAGATTGTGTAGCACCTAATGGTGAGGTTGTAGATAGCAACCAACTAGATACCCTCTGCTCACCCCTCCCTTTTCAAGCTTTTCGGAGAACTACAGTGGCCTTCAGGTAGGGATAGGTATCTTTAGGATTTTATTACTACTAGGAGCTGCTATTATTGATATACAATTATTTTTTATGACTAAATTATTGCTTGCATGTCATTTTAATAACAAATACATTCATAACAGGATAATAATTTATTTTCAATTTAGATATAACTAAATGTTGTTTCTAGAGCAGCAAGAAGCACACTGTAAAATGTAATTATGCTTATTTGTTATTTAAGCATATTATTCTATGTCAGTATAACAAAAGATTATTGAAGTTGTTGTGATAGCAGGAAATGTCTAGTTAAAAAACGTCTCAACTACAGAAAAAATGGTCACCTGAAAATCCACATCCAACTGAATTAGTAATGTAAATCAAATTGACTACCGAGGTAGTTGGGTGGGTGCGTGGATCAAAACTGCTGCGTCATCACATTTTGCGACGGTTATCAAAGTGCATTATGGGGAATTAGCTGTCGACGTTGACTTCGCGCCTGTACATCCCAGACCAGTTTCAGTTTTGGGTATAGTCATCGGTTCAGACTGTTTTTTAGGTTTGTGTAATCAAAATGGTTTGTATTTGTGATATATGAGCTGTTATACCATCTCAAAGCATAAACCAGAGCAAAAGTATAGTGCAGACAGATTACTAAAAACAATAAGAGCCTGTAAACAGTTACTAAACAAATACAAATTCAATAAGTGGCCAGTTAAGTTAGCTAAATAATGTTACAATCAACCAGCTGCCCGACCTGGCCAGTGCTCGAAAAAGTAAAAAAAACAATCATTTATTTTAAATAATTTCCGAGACACTGCTTTGCGAGCGACGTTTCAATGTCTACTCCACTCGCTGAGGCTTTACTCTTCTTTGCCCGTGTCTATCTCCCAACTTTAGCGGAGGCTGGTTTGAACTCGGAGATGAGAGTGACGGCTAATGTGCTCGAGCATCACCTGAACTGCAACAGATTGGATCACCTTCTACGCAGTCACCCGTGAAACTTAACCAAATAAGTTGAACAAATAATGCCTTGTCCTTCGCAATGAAAGATACGTTTTAAGAGTTCTTTATTGTTGAGTAATATAGTGATGTTCATAAAATGGCCTCGATAAGATTAGGCATTTCAATTGCTGTCTGTTTTTGTGCATTTTTTCAAATATTGTTAAAGGCTATATTTAAAAAAAAAAAGACCACTACCCCATTTTATGGAGCCCCTAATTGATCAATATTAAATATGACATTATGGAATAATTGAAATGTATTGAATTAACTAAAAAAAAGAAGGCCAGCTGTGTTCGCGGAACGGGAGGTAAAATGTGCCGCTTTTAATTTGTTTCCTCAAAATATATATATCTTAAAGATCTTGGTGACCAACATTGCATTTCATTATTTTTCATTAAATGTAATCAAAATTCCCAGCACTGTTAAAAAAAAAGCATAAAGACCACATCCAACAGATTGAAGCAGAATTTGCTCGCCTTACATTGGTTGCCCTGTTCGCTGGGCTGGACCAGTGTCTGTCAAGGTACCTTGAGCCGTATAAAGTTGAAAGTGGCATAATGGGCCTGACCAGGCTCAAAAGATGGCTCTATGATGATTTGTTGTTGCATTTTGTCAATGTTTATCAGTTAATGGAAAAGGGAGCATATGTTTTGACTGTATTGAACATCATACTTTCGGTATTTCTAAATACCGTGGTATAACTTAATAACTTAAAACCATACAGGCCTAGAGCTAATTGAGATAATAGAATACTGTCATCATGATTTGTGATTAGACCTTTAATATTTTAACTTTTCTAGAATCTGTAGTGGAAGGTTGTTCAGGAAGGCAATGTTTATTTCATTTTCTTATTAAAGTTGTCAAGAATCAGTCACTTAATGTAAAATGGCCTGTAGGTCCTGAAAAGCAATATCAACCCAAACATCTTGTCCTCTGTAGATTCTATACAAAAAAGTGGACTCCATTCCTTTACAAAATGGTAAACTGTAAAGATCTGTTCAGCTTTAATAGAATTGATACATATGACACATTATTTGGTTTTAATGGAAATGGAACTCACTTAGCTAGCTATCTATGGCACTTAGGTCAGGTTATAATAGGTGATCATATATGTGAAATGGTAATCCAGTGTCTGTCCAAACACAGCCTGTGTTGAATGTGAATTGTCATCCTTGGTCTTTCTGTGGTCCATGACTTGTACCCCTTCCCACTCGATGCTGACTGGTTTTACAGTCTCTTCTTCAGGGTTTTTGCCTTTTCCCCACAGGTTTTGCATTTTATGTCATACACATTCTTTAGGGTGTAAAACTAAAATCCTATGGCATTCATAGGTTTGTGGTAGGGGCATCAGCTACATCGGTTAAATGTAAGGACCCCAGAGAAGATACTAAATAACCACAGAAAAACGACAAATGTCTGTGAAGACAACAGCAAACCTGGACACTGTATCAGACGGGAAGATATCATAGGTCACTGGAAATAGTGTAATTGAGTAAATAAAAGTCAAGTCTAATTGTACGCGAGACAAACTGTGCTACTCTAGTTATCCTTATGCCATGGAGCTCTGAATACAAAAATGATTAAATATAAAGCCATGTCATTGCATTCAGTGGTTTATTCTTTTATTTAGAAAAAATTGGCATGTTTACTTTATTCTGAAAAACTCCCAAAACTAATAAAAGTTTAACCCAAAGCTACTTGCCATTGCCCTAAAGGCAACAGTATGCCTCTGTTATATATCAATTCATATGTATAATTCTATAAATAAATGTAGGAGACATTTAAATCATTGTCACCTATAATGAATAGAAATCACAGAAAAGATTTATTTAGTTAACAATTTCTACTTTAAATAAGAGATAAAATCCTAGACCTTAAGTACTAGAACAAACTAAAAAGGTGGTAAACGCTATTTTTGCTTCCTTTAAACTCTTGTGTAGGCTAAAGACGATGAGGACGTATCGACTGACTGGATGAAAGTTTTCATTATGATGGGTAAAGCAGGAGAAGACATATTCGACATGTCCGTGGTCCTTGAGGAAGCACTGATCCTTACTGATCGGAAGAATCTACCAAGCGCCATGGCCATGCTAATGGCTTTACTTTCTGTCCTTAACATCGACTATCCAAAGTAACTGAGGTACACATTCCAAGTTATTCAGAAGGATCTTCTGAACATTGATTGAGGACAGTGTCCTCACAAGTGTTTCTGTTTTTGGACATTACTTAATGGGCAGACTGCAGACAGTTTGCAGAGGAACTTGACCTCTGCATGAGACAATGTAACACAAAACTCTAATGGCTCATCTTATGCAAGTGCATCAGCTTTAAAATGGATAATTGTTTTACTGAAGTTCTTAATTGTGTGTTTTGCACTTAAATAAATGAGTGGAGAGCTCAAATATTTTAGAATGTTTGCATCTTTTCAAGCTACCAAATGAAAATGTTGTCAAGGTTTGAAACATTCAGTATTATGTTTCACAGTTCAGTCCTATTGAATTTATTGAAATTTTACATGCAGAAAAATGTAAGTTTTAAGTCTTTTTTGTTGTTGTCTATATTCAGATTCTCAGTTGTGAGGGAACAATGCACAATATTGATATTCTCAAAAAAAATAGCTATTTTATTTTTCGTTTTATGGTTACAGGTGATATATGGAATGTGCAGTTGAAGAAAATCCTGCACATGTAAAGCCTCTCATTCTTTAAAAAAAAAGCAACAACATTGTATACTTCCAATGTTATTCAGGTATACATTTCATATAGGAGGTTGAGAGACTGTTGAAAAAACATGTGCACCAATAAATATTCACAACTGGTTTGTTGTTGTCATGTTTCTCTTTGGGAAAAAAAGTGCTGAAGCCATTTATCATAGTTTATTGCAACACTTATTGTTAAATCCGTTTTTAATTAAAAATATTTAAATTAGATTTTTCAAATAGCCAATCTGAAATGGACTTTGAAGTTGAAATAACTGACAATGGAGTTAAACAAATTGAAATTGAATGGACTAACAACAAGGGGTATTTAACAATGACGCATTAGAAGAAGCCGAGCTAGAAGGTCATCTAGGTTTCAGACAAACATCTCCGAAAATGATGAGAAGATGATTGAAGAGAGATTTGCAGCAATGTTGATTAAGCTGAAAATTTACTCCATGTTGCCAGCAGTGCAGTCGATGTGCTTTTACAGGACTTGCCTTCCTGAAGAGTTCTGCATCCATGACTACATTAAATGCCATTGTTTTCAATCTCTTTCTTTTTTACAAAGTATCACTTTGTTCTTAATGTGACAGAAATTGAAGAATTGGCCTCTCTGACCCCTTGGCAAAAACAATTGGAGATCGGTGGAGTAGTAAAAAAACGACAGTGTTTATGCGAATAAAACTGCACAGCAAGAATACAAGTAATTTCAGGATGGAGACAAACCAGTTCCTATCGGCAGGGGAATTGAGATTAAGTGTGACACTTTATATTGATGACTTTGACGTTTGCAATCCCATGGGTACTTCCAGAAAAAAAAAAAGCACAAACTATGCGCAATGTACTGGATTTTTAGCAATTTATTCCCAGCCCAGCATTCCTCTTTCTTATCCATCTACTTGGCAGTAATGTGTAAAAGTAGCTACATCAAGGAATATTGATATGGCAAAGTGCTTGAACCTCTTTTGCGTGATCTGATTGTCTTGGAAGATCATCGGGTGTTAGTTTCACAGAATGGAAAAATTATTAAAAGGTACATTACATTGTGTAGCCACATATAATCTGGGTGCCCATGGCATTGCAGGCTTTGTGGAGAATTTTTCAGGAGAGTATGTTTGTCAAGTTTGCACTGCAAATTCCAGTAACTTTCAGACCAAGGAGGTTCTGTCGACATGATATTGTGGTCCTTTAGTAGTTGGTTGCTGGACCATGCGCTTTGAGGGCAAACAGTTTTTTCAAGGAAGTTGCTCGTCATATAAAGTGTTTCAAGAATGTTGCTTTAACATTGTCAAGGAAACACCAGCTGATGATTGCCATCACTTACACTCATCATGTTCAGAGAAACCTGGAGTTAAGTGTTAAGTTTATCGAGAGTTACTCTTTAGGTGCTAAAAGATGATGTATCATTTCCTATTCAGGAGATGTACCCAAACATGGCTTAAGTAAACATGGAAAAAAGTGCAGATTGTAAGGGGAATATCAGTAAAAAGGGAATGATAGTCATCCGTGGGTTTGCTGATGGGCTCCCTGAATTGGGAGAGATAAGGATTTGTGTACTTCAGGATACACTGAATTTTATTGTCAGGAGGTTATCAGCTTGGTTTAGAGAGCACTACAGGGTATTTGAACTGCAACCATGTCAGACTGGCAAAATGTCTCTGATACCTCTGATGACCCATTATATTTACTACGTCATGCATTGATTTAATCTGACAGCCTAAGTACGTCTGTACGTATTTCAGGACAATTAAGCTTTAAATATAAGTATTTATAAAAAATATATGATAAGCCTCATTAAAGTTACAAAAGTGCTTGATTTGCATTAGACTGTACAGATGTAACTAATAAAGTGGCGACTATTTACATATCTGGAAATGATGGCCTATCTAGGTATTGGTGTCAATTAAGAAACACCCCATCAAACTTTTGCTGGTAACCTTGGAACTCTTCTCTGGTTGGACTGGGGGAAAGCTCAGTGCACCTGCAGATCAAAGGAAACAGGGAAGAGCTTACAGATCAAAAAGGCAGTGGCACTATTTAAGACCATGTTGAGGACAAAACAAAATCAGTTCGCCTCAGGACAGTCAACTCAGGTTTAATTCTTTGCTCAAGGAATAAACTCTATTGCATCGAACTACGTTTCCAGTGTTTTCTTCAAACTTCATCAAGACTTCAATAGGTATTTAATATAAAATAAGCAGTAATTCAGGCTTCATCAACTGGCCCAGTCCGAACTTCTGTTACCCGATAGCACTGGAACTCCCCAACACATAATGAAGCAGCCCAGGCACCTATCGATTTGATTCCGAGTCATTTGACATAACAAGCTGTTCTTTTCACAATTAACAATATAGAGTTCTCTCTTAAATCAAATCCCCCTGTTATAGGCCATTAGCATTAAGTTCTCGTACAAAAATAACGCTTTCTGAAACACGTGGGAAAACTATGCATACAGTGCAATATTCTGTTGCAACGAATGTCACGCATAGTGTGCTACGTCTGTCCTACCCGCCTATCCTCAGTGATTCCATGACTTTAGCTTTGGTTCCGTTGTAGAGTGAGTGTATCGCTGTGTCCTTAAAAACGTTGAGACAAATTTTGTATCTCGTTTCCAAAGTGTCCATAGCGCGAAAGCTTTGATTCTCAATGACTGAGTAGGGGCCCAAATCTTTTGTAAAATAAATGGCAATCTTCTTGGTGATCGCTTCGCCCTCTTGCCCTCTGGCATTGCTGTGGACAAGATACTGGATGTGACAGGGAAACAAAAAGACTTTCGAGCCTTCCTTGACAGCCTATATACACTATATAGCCAGTTACCAAAAAACATGCGGGTGAATGTGCTCACAACCAACACATCACCCTCAGGATGGCTGGAAGAGTGTACAATGCATGCTGGGTAGCCTCTTCATGCAGGGCGGTCTCTGCAGTTTCTTATCCAGCCTTGGGGCAACATCTCCATGAGGTAGCAGGATGAATAAAGGGACAGCAGAGAAAGGGACAAATTCAAAGGTCTGCTTTCTAAGTTGTGCTCCATCAACTTCCTGAAAAGTCTTGGATTAATGACAGAAGTGCTGACTGAACTCAGGAACAGAAGGACCACACTCCCAAAGGCACATGACATCATGACCTATGTTGAATACACTTATTGTAAGTCGCTTTGGATAAAAGCGTCTGCTAAATGACTGTAATGTAATGACAATATATGTCAAACACATAGAAACCTTAGTATGTCCCAGGTAAAAATACAGTTGAAGCCAGCCAGGCATGGGAAGTGAAGGAATTCAAAGCAGAGCATTTAGGAGCAGGCAAGATTCCCAACATTAACTCTGCTCAGTTCATTCAAGCAGTGGCAGATAATATGAAAGAAAGACCCTTCACTACCACAGCAAAGAGAGCACCGGCCAGTGTCAAAGCCAGCCGAAAAGAGGCTTACAATAGCCTTATCAATCAAATGGGAGTCCTCAACCCTGACAACTGGGACAATGGCAATCCTTGATTTGGAGAAGATGAGGTGAGGGCTTTGTCTCGTGTCCTACATCTGAATGTACAAGAGGCTCAACTTGGTTCACTGAATATAAGGCGAGTGGAGGAAAAAGTAATCCTAACATGATGAAGAAGTTGCTAATGGCAGTGGACACACTATCCGCAAGTAATGCTGGTTGTGAGGGGGGGTTCAGCGCATTGAACAATATCATCACAGAGTATAGGAGTAAACTGGCAACAAGAAATGCAGCAAATCTCCTCTTCATGGGCCCTGTAGCGTCCACACTATACGGCGTTGTAGGGTACCGAAAACTGAGGAGTTCTAAAACGCTCCCGAGGATGGATAAGTTAGAAAACGCCGCGTTTTCCTGATAGTGTGGATGACAGAAAACGAAGCAATCCGAAAACGATGACGTAGGCACCCGCATTCGCTATTTGATTGGTTCTTAGCAGTTACGACATGTCCTTTCCTGATTCGTCAACCCTTACCACGTGACCCTTTTCCGGAAGAGAACAACAACAACAGCCTTGATACCGATCAACTACCAGGTTAATTCAACATGGATAATGTGGTATTTGTTACAAATGTTTGTACATAGATGTTCAAGGTATGCTTGATTGACAACAAGAAGCCTTGCATGTGTGGACGGAGATCTTAAAGATAAGATAAGATAATCCTTTATTAGTCCCGCAGCGGGAAATTTGCAACATTCCTTCACAATAGTAAAGAAAGACAAGATAAAAAAAATAAATAAATAAAATAAAATTAAAAAAGTATTATAAATAAGCGACAAATTTGCAGGCTTACAGCAGCATAGAGTAAAGTGCACACAATAGTAAAAGAAAGACAAGATAAAAATAAAAAAATGAAAAAAAAAAAACAAGTATTATAAATAAGCAATAAGAAACAGTAGAAAAACAACAATAACTGAAATATTATATTTACAGACAGAAAAACTATTTTAACTATTATTGCACAGGTTTTTATTGTCATGTGGTCTGCTGGGAGCAGAGTTGGTTGTGCAACCTGACAGCAGCAGGAAGGAAGGACCTGCTGTACAGAGCTGCCAGAGTGTCCCGCATGGGGTGAGAGGTGTTGTTCATCAGGGATGATAGCTTGGCCATCATCCTCCTGTCTCCCAATACCTCCACCGTATCCAGTGGACACCCCAGCACACTGCTGGCCTTCCTGACAAGCTTGTTGAGTCTCTTCTTGTCGGCTGCTGAGATGCTGCTGCTCCAGCAGACCACTGCATAAAAAATGGCTCCCTGCACTCCAAAAGACCTCAGTCTCCTCAGCAGATAGAGTCTGCTCTGACCCTTTTTATAAAGTGCATTTGTATGATTAGTCCAGTCCAGTTTATTGTTCAAGTGAACACCCAGGTACTTATAAGATTGCACAATCTCAATGTCCTGTCCCTGGATGTTCACTGGTTCCGGAGGACAGTGTTAACCCCGGTGGAAGTCTACCACCAGCTCTTTGGTTTTACCAGAGTTGATCTGGAGGCGGTTCCGCCGGCACCATCCTATGAAGTCCTGGTTCAGTTCTCTGTATTCCCTCTCATCACCGGCGGAGATGAGGCCGACGTTTGCAGAGTCGTCAGAGAACTTTTGCAGGTGGCAGGTAGCAGAGTTGTATGTGAAGTCCGATGTGTATATGGAGAAGAGGAATGGAGCCAGAACGGTTCCTTGTGGGGCCCCTGTGCTGCAGGACACCCGATCTGACTCACACTCCCTTATCCTCACATACTGTGGACGGTTGGTGAGGTAGTCCAGGAACCGTCCACACATGCGTTTCAGCATCGTTTTCGAAATTGCTAATCGCTCCAATAACAGCTGAAGCCAAAGAACCGCGAATCCCCTCCGGGTTGCCATTGATCACCGGTGTTCCCCTGGGTCCTAAGTCCCTACCTGCTAGAACAGTGGTTCTTAACCTGGGTTCGATCGAACCCCAGGGGTTCGGCAGACACACACTGCGGTCAAGTGAGCCGCCGCTTTAAAAATGAATGACCGTCTATTCCTTAAGGTGCGTTCACACCGAGCGCCCCGTTCGGTGTGAACGCAGCATAACGGTACGGTGGCTTGGGTAGCCCAAAAAGCACGGAGAAAGCTAAAACTTATGCTGCGTTCAGCAGATGACAGCAGATGTCAACGATGAATGCCTCGACGAAATCATTGAACTTCAGCAGAGCCAGCTTCAACAGCAACTCTTCGGAACAACAACGCTCTCAACGTTTTGGTGTCACCAAATCGTACCATACTCTCGTATTGCCAAGAAAGCCTTTGAGATACTCACACCGTTTGTTACAACATATCTTTGTGAGCAATCCTTTTCGAGGATGGTGGACATGAAAACTAAGAAAAGGAACAGACTTTGCTGCGAAAATGATATGAGAGTGGCACTTGCCAAGGTGAAGCCGCGCCTTTCTGAACTTGTATCTGAAAGGCAACAGCAAAAGTCACATTGATTTGCAGTAAATATTCACTGAGTTATGTTTTTGTGTGAAATTCATGTTTTGTTTGTCGACAAACCGATCCTCACAGCATCGTACGAAGTTGCGTACCTGATCGCAAATCATTCATTGAGTTATGTTTTTGTGTGAAATTGTTGGTTTTGTTCTTTGCACACTGATTTTGTGTGCATGATGTTTCATTTTGTGCACTAATAAAATATATACCTATGTTTTGAAGAAATCATATTTTATTTTTCCAATTACGAAGGGTTCGGTGAATGCACTGATGAAGCTCGCAGGGTTCAGTACCTTCAATAAGGTTAAGAACCACTGTGCTAGAACATCTATGTACAAACATTTGTAACAAATACCACATTATCCATGTTGAATTAACCTGGTAGTCGATCGGTATCAAGGCTGTTGTTGTTGTTCTCTTCCGGAAAAGGGTCACGTGGTTAGGGGTGACGAATCAGGGAATGACACATCATAACTGCTAAGAACCAATCAAGTAGCGAACGCCGCTGCCTACGTCATCGCTTTCGAACTGCTTCGTTTTCCGTCATCCACACTATTAGGAAAACGCGCCGTTTTCAAACTTATCCGTCCTCGGGAGCGTTTTCAAACTCTAAAACGCTGCATAGTGTGGACGCTAGGTGCAAACGCAGCAAAAGATATGCGGATTCATTTGAAGACGGGTTAGTGTGGATGTGGCCTAAGAAGAGCAGCCCACTTCAACAAGTGCCAAGGCTCACCTCTACTCAGAAGAGGATAACTACTTTACGCCTCTGTGGAAAATCTTGTAAGTGTTTTGCTTTAATGGGAAGTATCTTCCATTTTAATGGGCACATTGTAAGAGATATTTGAATCATCATTAAGTCTTCTTTTATTAATTGGCCCAATGTTTTGAAAATCAGAAAATTCAAGGGCAGAGACTTTCAAGCTGTTCAAATGTTTTTAATAAACTAAAATAAATAATTTGCTATACATGATGTTAAGTGTGTCTTCTTTCTTAAAAGGCTTTAATAAAATAAAATGCGTGTGTTCGGGGATGGATGAAGCTAGGGGTGGAAGGACAACATCATGAAGCTATGAAGGTTGGCGTAGTAGTACCGGCAAGAACTTTAATCTACTTTCACCCGTGTACTACTACTGTCTATGGTTACTGTGAACTGTTAAAACACTGTGATAGAAATGTACAGTTGAGAAGATTACAGTGAGCATGTGAACGTTCACAGCGAAACCTTGTAATACCAGTGGCAACTAAAACCCACTTCAATGTGTTTCCGTCTGACTGAGAACCCCTGAGAACCACATCACTTGTGTGGCACTCACACTGGAAAATAAGCAGCTAACAGAAGCGATTTTTGGTAACAAAGGCAAGGATGCAGTGAAGGATACACCCACCTACACTTCACATAATCCTAGCTTCAGTTACCGCTATTTTCAGAAAATTTCATAGCACCCATCACTGAATTAAGTATGAACCCCTGTGTGACCGACATGAAGATTTAAAAAAGCTAATTTTCTGAAACAACGTGTTTGTTCAAATAGCTTATCTTGATACTAGAAGGAAACACTGCTATAACAACATTCCTACGGCAACATGCGATTTTTTTTTTTTTTTTTTTTTAGTGAAAACTGCCTTTCAAAGTTTTCACTTAAGGTAATTCGCGTGGGGGGGAAAACTATTTAAACTTCCTAACAGTATGCAAGTTACAGCATTACCTTTCGATGGAGTTCTTCCGTTCAGTTTCCCGGTCCTTCATCACATTATTTTTTCTCCTTTCCTGAAAGACTGAAGCGACGTCCTCGGGCTTCCAGATAATCTCCCCCCCCTACAACAGTAAAAACTCGCAGCAGCTCAATGGTGGGTGTCGCCGCGAGTTTTAATCCTTACTCTGGGGGGAAATTAGCGTGTTTTTGCGGCTACAAAGTGTTCCGTCTTTCTCTGCAAATCTCATGTTTTACCGTAAGAAAAGAGAGCAGGAGAAGAGGCAGGAAGCCCCCCCTTCCCCCCTCCGCCTGGTCTGCAGTATCAGAAGAATGTCCAGCCCCGCCTCCTCGTCGCACTACTTTCTCCTACTAATGGAATCTGGAGGAAAAGTTTTTCGTTTCTTTTGGAGCAGGGAAATCCCTCCTCCGCTCTTCTCTAGGGTGTTTTTTTTTTAATCAAATAATTATAAAAGATGTTTATCCGATCTGCTTAGTGAAGTAACAAAAAGCCTACAGGACTAACTTAATGCCAAATTTATGACATTTTTTTTTTTTTTTTGCCTAAATATGAAATAAAATCGAATGAGTTCAATGACCAGATCTGAGTACACTCTCAACATAATAATAATAAT
Organism: Anoplopoma fimbria; assembly: GCF_027596085.1. Classification (NCBI taxonomy): domain Eukaryota; kingdom Metazoa; phylum Chordata; class Actinopteri; order Perciformes; family Anoplopomatidae; genus Anoplopoma; species Anoplopoma fimbria. The sequence continues at coordinate 19,670,895 of NC_072472.1, read as the reverse complement.
AATGGCTTTAAAATAACATAGGCTAACTTTGGATGCTAACTTTATTTATAATTTTTTTTTGAGAATAAAAAGATCTGACAAATATAATGTTAGTCCGTTTATATAGTTAATCAAATTATTATGTCGGTTTGGAGGCTAATCTTGAACCAGAAAAAAAATATGAAAATGGAATATAGAAGAGTAAAAAAATAAAAATGACAAAGGGGCTTTTGTGAGTTTGAGCCCAGACTGGCCCCTACTGCTGCTTTCATGTGCTGTCGGAAATATAGCAATTTCAAAAGGTGAAAAGTATGTGGACAACGTGAATTAGGAGCAATTTTAATGCTAGAGCTAGGCAGTGCCTGGTCATTTTGTTGCATGCAATACATTTCCCATAATCTCTAGAGCAACACAAAACGTACTGTTAACTTCATCAGGGATATTTTCAGTCCCCAGAGCTACGAAGGAGGAGCTGAACTGTGAGAGAATGGTAATAGGCATTGCTGACCATGATTTTCTCTTAATTGTAGCAGCAACTTGAAACTGTAAAACACAGAATGTTGTTTTCATGCATAAAATAGTGAGACGGATGATGGATGCCTGTAGTTGCTGATTATATCTTCTATTCTGTCGAATGACAGCACTAAGAGATGTGTTAATCAACAGAATCAGGCTAAATTAAAATGAAAGCAAAACAGGAGGGAGATGAGTAGAAATAACATTCTTCCCAAATCATTTTTCAGGGGCTTCAGCTTTCAATGTTTTGAGTATTGCTGCAAATATCATTTTAAATGTAAGCCTGTAAAGATTGACCAAAAACTTAATGTGTGTGAATGCACGATAGTGTTTGTCACATAACAGATTGTCAAAGTAAATGTAGGTCTCAAAACCTACCCAGTTTGTGCTGGGAGGTCTGACAGTCAGTGCTGAGTGACTCAAAGCAGGAAGAGTAGAGGAGAAATGGCAGAGCGAACAGTTCCAGGTGGAAAAAATTATATTTTTGTAGAGAAGTAAGTTTAGGTTTAGAAGTGAGCCCATGTAGCATAATCTATAGTATAAACTAGGTACTGTTTTGATTTGATTTTTACAAACCTCAGAGATAAACAATACACTACAGAAACTGTATCTGAAAAATGTGTGTGTGTGTGTGTGTGTGTGTGTGTGTGTGTGTGTGTGTGTGTGTGTGTGTGTGTGTGTGTGTGTGTGTGTGTGTGTGTGTGAGTGTAAGAAAACTTCCCTTTGCCAAGGCAACAGCGTTCAACAAAAGGTCAGAAGATTCAGGCTGGCTTTCTGTACATCACACATATGTGTGGAACACATTTGATGTGGATCTGATTTACCTACTAAGAGTAGCAAGCACAAGTTTAGAGACTGCAACTCACCAGATCCAATTCTAACTGCTATTACCACAGAAATATATATGTTATTTGGGTTATACAGTGGAACCTATAGGCTCAATTCAACAGCACAAACACCTAGCATAATTTTACGGTTATAACATAACAATATTGTATAAATATATATTACTGAAAAACACACATTTTGCCTAAATGAATGTGCTGTTTAAAACTTATTTCTACAACTCAAATCAATGTTGCAAACCAAAATAAAATATAACATCAACATTTTTTAAAGTTATTTTTCATGAGAGACAAGCTAGAAGTCACAGATGCTATTGCGCCAGGACTGAGTAGCCCAAGCACCTCGTTTTTGCGTTCCAAGCCATACAAGAATAATAATAATTATCCTTATAAGAACAATAGGTCCTTCGCTACGTCTTTGACAGTGCTCAGGCCCTAATAATAATCACGGTCTGACCAGTGGTCGCTGCTCAGGCCCCAAATAATAATAATCATAGCAATTTCAATAGGGCCTTCTCCGACCCCTGTCAGTCCTTTGGCCCTTTAAATGAATCCCTGAAATTTCAATAGTTCTTTTGCTGACGTAGTCGGTGCTTGTGCCCTAATAATTAAAGCTGCAAGCAGTGATGATAGGACCCTCGCACCTAAGCGCACATCGGGGGTGACGCAACCATTTTTTTCTTTCTAGGTTGCACAATGACTATGAGTGAAAATTTGCCTGTAGGCATCCTCAGCCCACACATTGCACACTGAACAGTTTTTTGTGTTGTTGTGTCGTACATCTTTAAATAAAAATGACTAATTTATGTATGTAGGATTATACAAGGTTACAGTAAATCTTGCATATTTTGAATCCGGGCTCAGGGGTTTAAAATCCTTACAGATTTTGAATCACACACTTAAGAGGAAACTTCAAAGGTGTTCTTCTACAAACACACACTACATGATGTGAAAATAATGGAGCATCACAGTGTTGGGGAGTAACAAGTTAAGGAGTTAAGTAAGTGAAATAGATACGTAGATAAATAAATGTAATTGTAATCAGTTACAGTTACTGAGAGAAAATATGAAGTTAAATTACAGTTTATGTCAAAATGTTGTTGGTTACATATAAATGTATTTATTTATTTATTTACCAGGAACAGCACATATAAATTTACATTGCAGTTTCCACCTCAATGTAAATGTGCTAGAGTAAGCTCGAGAGCTTATCTTCATCTGTAGTCCCTGGGCAGGTTGTTTCAATTTAGGCCATGTCCACACTACTAGGTTTTCATTTTAAAACTCATATCTTTTGCTGCTTTTACACTGAGCCACACTAGGCTGGAGTTTTAGGTTTTTTCAGGGAGTTTTAATGCTGACAGACACGTTTGAAAGGACAGACACGTTTGAAAACCCCGGATTTACCTTCTAGTGTAGACAGGTCAAAAAATATACGTTTGGAAACGATGACGTAGGCACCCGCGTTTGCTACTTGATTAGGTCTTAGCAGTCACGATGTGCCCTTCCCTGATTCGTCACACCCTAATCAGGTGACCCTTTCCGGGAAAAAAAACCCAACAGCCTTGATTATCAATCGACTAGCAGGTTAATTCAACAGGTATACCGGATTACAGGTGTTGTTGACCTTGTTGTCAATACTAGCAACAGTTGTGCAGTTAAATTCTGCATTTTATAATTCTACTACTGCCGACATGCACAGGAAACAGCTGTTATTGGAGCCATTAGCGAGTGGGGTGTCTAGATGCCTTATCAGACCTACAGAGCAGGACATTTGAAATAAGGGTTTGCAGCTTTGAGGAGGGCGATGGACACAAAACGGAGGACCCATTATCAAGTAAACTATGATTTGTAAGTGTTCATTTCAAAGTAAATGTGATGTGTGTGTGTGTGTGTGTGTGTGTGTGTGTGTGTGTGTGTGTGTGTGTGTGTGTGTGTGTGTGTGTGTGTGTGAGAGAGAGAGAGAGATAGAGCAAGACCTGCAGTGTTGTAACTAAGTCTGAAAAATAAAACTTCTAAAACTTTCCACGAATTTTGTCTGTTTAAGTTTATAGAGGAAGATTTTAGAGGAAATCTTCCACTATCAACGTAAGTATCAAGCAATACTTTTTATTATTATGGGGAGTATTATATTACTCTGTTGTATTTTCTGGAACAAAACAACCAATCTTCTTCCTTTTTACACCGACACACCCATGTCCAGTGTTCGCGAATGGTCATGTCATATGCGTTTCCAAAGGTTACCATGTGGACGCACATTATTTCGAAAACAGTGCTAAAACACTCATGTGGACAGAAATAGTTTTTGTTTTGAAACACCATTATAAAATGAAAACGTGGTAGTGTGGACATGGCCTTAGTGGCCTAATATCAGTGCAATGCTACAGCTAACACTATAGTACAACATTGTACAACACAATACAACACAATAGGGTACAGTACAATAAAATACATTACAAAAGTAGCAGACTCATAAAAACAATGAGAGTATATAATGGCAGTGCCAGAGATGAGGTAATATTATTATTCATTGATTGCAGGTTTGGTTTGCATTAAGCGATTGGTTAAGTTTTTGTTTAAAGGTTAGGTAATTAGTGCTTTCTTTTATGTTATTTCTCCCTGTTCTAAACTTAATTCAGATTATATTCGCTAACTTTTATTAAATGTTTGACAGTAATCAGTGTTGAGTACTGTTGTTTACACAACTTGGTTTATGTTTGTAGGACTTTCCATTATTATTGCACAGCATTACATTTGTTGAAGTAATCAGATATAATAAGTATCCTTTATTAGTCCTGGTGGGAAGCTTTGCAAATAAGTATCATTAAAGCAAGATAAGACCTGCAAGCAGCAATGACCTCTGAGCACATTGTGGCTACTGGTGGGAAGCCGGTTGATGCAGTTGTGCACGTCCGTGAACATTGGATGCGGTGCGCACACATTGTATATTTCATGTAAATTGGATGATATTTGTCACATAACGCTAACTTCCTGTTGCCAGTGGGTGGCACTATGACTATGAGACAGTAGTGGCATGTAGAGGTCCTCAGCATGGACTGTTGGGAACCGTAAACAACTCAATACACACTAACAGACTTTTTAGATGTTACCTAAATCCCTTTGCTCCACTGTTGAGAATGGTTTCAGGCCTTTGACAATAAACTGGTTAACAGCTATGACACTTGTTCAGCCTCTCCTGTGTCATCTTCCCTGTAGCTGCTCGCGTGAAGGGACCTGGGCTGGGACTGGTGATGGTAGAGGGAGGTGGGACTGGCTGGGACTGGCTGGGACTGGCGATGGTGAAGGGAGGGGGACGGGCTGGGACCGGCGATGGTAGAGGGAGGGACTGGCTGGGACTGGCTGGGACTGGGATGGTGAAGGGAGGGCGGAAGGGCTGGGACCGGCGATGGTAGAGGGAGGGCGGAAGGGCTGGGACCGGCGATGGTAGAGGGAGGGGGATTGGCTGGGTCATGGCTGCAGCCTCAGCCCGACAATCTAGAAAAAAGTTACTCAATTCTTAAAATACATTCTCAGCTAAACAATAGGCTGTAAGTGATAAGCTTTCATTTATAAGCGTGTTCTTCTGATCAAACTCCACATGGCATCGATAACGCTACCTACAGTGGATGAAGATGGACGGCTGCTCTCCAAACAGTAGAAAACTGAGCATTTCTGCAGACTTATCTTTTGCTTGTTGGCCACAAACTGCTGCTGTTTCCTCCCTTACTAGTGAGGTTTTTTTTTTGCATTTGTGACAACGTGAGTAGCCACACTTTGGATGTTTTTGTTCTCTCTGCCATGATGTGTGTCTCCCGCTGAGCAGTATGGTCAAGCCAGTCTCTTCTCTGAAAAACACAGTAAAGCCAGCCCCACGTTAGTTTGCGTTACGTGTATATACTAGGCATTAGGCCCTAATGTCGGCTCATGCCAAAAAGAGGAAAGTGGATGCCGAAAGCAGAACTTTCAAACAAATATGGACTACTAATGTTTTCTTTACTGAAGTCAAGGGTAAACCTGTGTGTTTGGTTTGTGGGGAGCATGTCGCCGTGTTTACAATTTTCCCCCTTTTTCTTTCTTTTTTTTTTTGCACAGTTCTGAAAACATTAAATGTTTAATATAGGCATGTAAAGTCAAAAAGGCTACAAAACTGGGACACTTTTCTTTACAGTTACACAGTTCAGTGACATGTCTTGTTTATTTTGGCTACAAAGATGATGTGATGTCTTTAGAAAGCTAAGAAAATCCTTGTTTCAATAGTATATGAAACTCAAAATGCCCTTTGTTATTAATGTGACTGAAAATGAGTCAAATGTTTCACATTTTGTTTATCATTTTGGAAATTCTATTTGAATAAATTATATTTTTGAAAGCTAACCTCACCTTTTAATTGCCAAATAATAACATACACTCTTACCAGCGGTCAAAACAATGCCATTTACTGCTTTTTATATAGAAATAAAATGTATATTATGCATAATTGAGTTCGGCATTTTGGCCCGGCCCTCCAAAATATTTTCAGTTGCTCATTTGGCCCCCTGGGAAAAATAATTGCCCACCCCTGCATTAGGGTAAGAACTTGTAAGAACTGACTTCAAAATGACAGCATTTCACATTCAATAGCTGTGTCCCAATCCAGCGGCTGCATCCTTCGGAGGGTGTATTTGTAGACCGATTGCGTCACAGAGGCCGTGACGAGGCTGTCCCATTTCAGAGACTCCTCCTAATGAGGCCGACAAATGCAGCCTACTTTTCCCAGATTCGGAGGATACAACTGATGGATCCTTCACGGGACCAACATATCCCAAGATTCATTGCGTGCCGGTGAAGTTGAATTTTTTGAATCGACATGGCGACTAGTGGACCAGCAACGGGAGAATTCGCATTTAAATGTAATTGGGTTTTTAACTCACGTGAATATTTACAGATACAAGTGTTCAAACTAAATACAAAGGACCTGATCAGATCACACTTATTTTAAAATGATTAGGTTAATTTACGTGACGCTATTAACTAACCAGCTAACGCTAAAGAGAGCCGCTGCGCTATTTATAGCAGCTCGTCCATTATAATATTTTAACTTAATAATAAAAAATAATGATTAATAAATAATACATTTTATGAATGATAACTCAGAAACATTAATAATTACCTCTTTCAAACTGATTTTCAGATATGTAATTTCAATTGTAGACTTATTAACTGACTTATGGAGTGAATGTCATTTGTTCACCGGAACATTGCTCTTATTTTGAAGTCAGTTCTACCGCTCTACCGTAATGCCTAGTTTATACGCGTAGAGCAAAACGACGTGGGGGCTGACTTGATTGTGTTTTTCGAAGTAGAGGCTTGCCTGACCGCAGGTAATGAGCCGGAGTCGTTGTGTCTGTTAGAGTGCCTACTTTTGCCTACAAATGAGTGCCTACTTTTTGTATGCACTCATTTGTAAGTAACAGTATATTGCTTTTGAAGTTTTTTTTTTATCATGTTTGTTGTGTAGAAGTAATTGTCATTGTGTTTTTCCACATTGTGTGACTGCAAATTTCAGGAATGAGTTTAGTGTAATGTTACATGCTTATTCTCTGATAAAGGGATTTGAATTGAATTTGTATTTAACGTTAGCTAGATAAGTGATTCTTAACCATGGTGCCGCGGCCCAAGCGCCACCTAGACGGCCGCAAAAAACTTTCAGTGTTGCACCTGGGGCCGCGGGACCGCATAGGTTATCAATTGATGAGGGGCCACAAATTTTTTTATCCAGGACTCAGACCATTTATTGGGACCGTTTATAACGTCATAACATAACGTATGTATAACATTTACAACATTTTATAACATAAGATTTCCTTTTTATTAAAAACAAAAATATTTCCTGAATAAAAATATAATTTTAATTTGACATATTTAAAAAAAAAACTAAATAAAACCAAACATAACCCTGTTCAAGATAAAAAAATAAAAAATAAAAAAGTTCAACAGCCCATTTTTGTGCTTTGTTTAACAAACGTTTCTAGTCCCCTTTAATGGTAATTGGCCCATTTTTCTTTGCAATGCTTCAAACCTGGGCTGATATGGTGTGATTGCCAGGGAGACACACTGATGCACGTGCTCGTTGGTTAGGCGACTCGGTACTGATTTTTGATGAAGTTCATTTTTGAGAATGCAGATTCACATCTGTATGTGGATCCAAACATTGTAAGAATGTGCACTGACCTATTCAGCAAAAAGTTACCATTTTTGTCCACAGATGACGTCATAACTGGTCTCATCAGGCAACCCCCAGCCTCGTATTGAGATCGCGCCAGAAGGGACCCACACGCACCTAAAACAGGTTATCAATTGAAGACGCCAGAGATATTAGTTATCCATGAGACGCTCAGTTACAATATAGCTTCCCACCACTTGGTGGCGGCAATGCGTCAGTCAGTTGTTTTACAAGCTCCAATAAGCAGAAGAAGACACTCAGCCAGCCGCTAGCCTGTAGTGAAAGTTATAGAGAAGTATTTAAAACGAAAAAATGAAGACGAAAGTGGTGCCAAAAGTCAACATTTTTGCGCAAGTACAATCCTGACTTCATTAAGTAAGGCTTTGTGGACGGAGTAAAAAGTAGCCCATTTTTCTCTTTGCAACTAGATGAGTCTACTGATGTCATGAATGCTGCTCTGCTGAGTAGTTTGCACGAAGACATACTGTTTTGTGGAGAGCTACCAACACGAGCTACGGCTCAGGAATGTTTCCGCTGCATGGATGACTACTTCACTGAGAACGGCCTGGACTGGCAGAACTGTGTTGGGGTGTGCAGTGATGGTGCAGCGTCAATGACTGGCAGGCATAACGGCGTCATCAGGCAGATACTTGATCGTGCGCCAGAAGCTAAATGGACCCACTGTTTTCTCCACCGTGAAAGCCTTGCAGCAATGTGTCACCAGAGTTCCATGAGGTGATGGATGTAAGTGTGAAAACCATCAACTTCATTAAAAGTAGAGCTGTGAACTCCAGATGTTTTGCCAAGCTTTGTGAGGACATAGAAGCAGATCATGTCCAGCTGCTCTATCACAGTGAGGTGAGATGGCTCTCAAGAGGACTGGTCCTCAAGCATTTGTTTGAACTGAGTAATGAGGTCTTCTCTTTTCTCACTGAGAAAAAAAATCACCTCTGGCACATTACTATGCCAACACGAAGTTCACAGCTAAACTTGCCTACCTCTGTGACATTTTTTCACTGTTGAACCAGCTGAACATATCACTTCAAGGGAGAAATAGCAACATATTTGTTGTTGCAGACAAAGTTCAAGCTTTCAGGAGGAAACTTGCTTTGTGGACTAAGAGGGCCCAGGAAAAGAGGATGGACATGTTTCCACTTTTGTCTGACATTTTGGAAAACTCTCCTCAGGTGAAGATCAGTGACTAAGTCTCTCAGCACCTCTCACAACTGGCAGAGAAATTTGATGAATACTTTCCTGAGGATCCCAGAAACGGACACATGTGGATTTTGGACCCATTTTCTGTGGATCCCACTGAAAATGATGTTGCTTTGCCCTCACATCTGGAATCCCAGCTTCTGGAATTTCCACCGACAGCACTTTAAAGTTGCAGTGGGACAAACTGGACCTGGGCTCCTTCTGGATTGCTGTCTCAAAGGAGTACCCATGTCTAGCACTGAGGGCTGTGAAACTCCTTCTCCCATTCACGACTACATACCTGTGGGAATCAGGATTCTCCAGTGTGGCCACAACTAAGACCAAAGCCCGAAACAGACTCAGAGCAACACTGGAGGCTACTCTGAGAGTGAGCCTTTCCCCCATTCCACCCAGACTGGATCTGATCGTGTCTGAGAGGCAGGCCCAAGTGTCTCATTAAGAGGTGAACATAAAAAGGGAGTTAAATCTTGTCTCAGATATGAAGAGCAACTTCTGGTTCTGCCATGCAAAAATGAAGACTGCTGAAGCATATAATTCGCAGATTATAAGGCTATATTTTCATTTGCACTTTATTTAAATTTTATTTACAGTTTATTTAATTTGAAACTTATTATTTTGAATGTATTTATTTTATTACCACATATTATTTATTTATCAAATTTCCATTTTTTTTCTCAGTTTTTTTGAGAGTCCCTACTTTTTTCTGTAGTAAAATCTAATTATTAGTTATTTTTGTGTTAATAAGCCTGACTTGAGCCTTTAAATTTGTTCTTGTATTAGCTTGATTTGTTCCATGAATTATTAGCCTGTAGGGCGTCTTGTTTGTGCAGGTTTACATACACATGATAAATAAATGTCTTTGTGATGATCACATTGTATCATGTTATTTATTTGACAAGGTTTTTGCTTGTTAAACTGTAAGTGGATTTGATTTATGTCACTAGGTGGCAGTGTTAAGCTGCGATTACTCTGTGGTCTGGACTTTGAGGCAACTGGTGCCGTTTGACTTTTTTTTGTGAAAATAAATTTTATTGGCTACCTTGTGATTGACAGTTTGCTACCAGAGCTGTATAAGGTGTCTCTACCAGTGCTTCACTTCCGTCACGATTACTACTTCCCCTTCTTATAAACAGTCCATAGTTCTGACACACAACTTTTGCTGTAATGACGTAAGCAGTATTTGTTTGTTATTAAATCACCAGAATCCTACCTGTACTCATCAGGACTTATTTTTTTGAGAGAGCTCCAGTATAAATACCCCTCTCGCCTCTTGGTCATTCCAATTCTTTTTCTGAAAATTTACAAACTGAAAGAATTTAAATTTCAATTACACACACACACACACACCTATACGGGCACGGGTGGATGTAAGCATTTTTTTTACCATACCAGTTCAAACCCTGTTCTATGGGGACCCACCTATGGATTACTTGGGTTGTTACCAACATCTGGTGAAAATTTCATGTCAATAGCACCTTTAGAAATATATTTACTGAGAAAAATAGTGATGTGTTCAATACTTATTTTACCCGCTGTACATGACAAGATCCTTGGTTATGAGGACCCCCCTGGTCTACCAGGACATTACCAATACACACACACATACATGACAAGAATCTTGGTTATGAGGACCATCCTGGTTAAACTGGACATTACCAATACACACAGAAATATAGCAAACCATTAGTCCTGAGGACCATACTCAACTGGACATTAATCATACACTAGTGCAACACGGTAATCTGAATTTGTAGTATGATCTGCAGCAAACATGAAGTGTGTCAAGAGCATATGCAGACTTCAGTGTTCAGAGACTTAAAGAGATGGCAGCAGCCTCTGCACAACCAAACATGTCTATGTCTTCTGTAAATTGATAGTGTATTGTGTATTTTGACACATTTTGGTCAGAATTAAGATAAATCCCAATAGGAACTTTTCTTTTGGACTGACAAGTATAATTACACTGCCAAGACATAGGATAAGTTATACATAACTCAACTGTTTGAGATTGTGTTGCTATTGTTTTTTGTTTTATCTTATTCAGTATTTTTATTACTCGAAGAGGGTTTTGATTGAAAACATTGCCTATGTTGGAATTCAAGCAAATATAGGGAATCTGTCTGTTTCCACTTTTGTTGCATATGCAGTGTATCTCTATTCATGTCTTAGTACCTATATTTAAATGAAAACTCAGTTTTTTGTGAGAATAATGCCATGGACACAAACCTAGCAAACCCTTAAAGACACAATGAAATGAAAGAAAAATACATTTTAGTTCATTCTAACTACTACAATACACCTATTTGACAACCTATGCCAAAAATGACAACAAATACACTTTTTTATAAAATTATCAATACTTTTACTTCCTAGAAACTAGGAAATCCCAACTAGTGACTAAATCACTGAGGAGCTGTATATATATATTTATATAAACTCAAACCAACCCCTACCATAGAACTAGGATTACCACTTCACAGTTGTTTGCCTCCACCAACCAGTCATGTTACAGTTTACATCCATGTCTTTTCAAAATGTCATCACTTCATGTGCACATCTTATCCTATAAGACATTTGTGTGAATTTATCATAATTAGCATATGAAGATATGTTTTTTTTCTGTGTGGTCACATTAACCTTTGACCACCAAAATCAAATCAGTTCATCCTTGAGTCAAGGTGGCCTTTTTTTCCCAGATGTAATGATATTCCCTCAATGTGTTCCTGAGATATCAGGTGCATAAAAATGGGATATATGGACAGATGGATTACCTTTAAATTGCATATATTCTAGACCAAGGTTGCTTTTACTCTTTATACTTTTTTTGTTGGTTTGGAATAAGTATAACATGGCATCAGCTACAGGGTAATGGAGGAAATGAAATCAAAAGCTAAATCAGAATGCCTTTAAATGAAAATGTATGTATTATAATGTATACCACTTTAACTCTTAAAATGTTAAAATGTAGACAATACAATTAATTCAGAAAAACAAAACAATGCATTCAGGACACAGTACAAGATTACTCGCTGTCAACAGAAAAAAATACATATGCAGATATTGCCCTGTATGCAAACTGTAAATGAGTATTGTAAACTCATCCCTATTAGACCCTACTGTTACCTGGTCCTGTAATTCTGGTACTGTAAACTGTTCTGCAATATGTGCAGTAAACTGTACTCTAAACTGGTATGGTACCATTTGCAGTAAACTGTATTCTAAACTGGTACAGCAATAAGTTCAGTAAACTGTACTCTAAACTGGTACAGCAATATGTGCAGTAAACTGTACTCTAAAATGGTTAACTGGTACTGTAACAGGAACTGTAAACTGTACTCTAAACTGGTACAGCAATAAGTTCAGTAAACTGTACTCTAAAATGGTTAACTGGTACTGTAACAGGAACTGTAAACTGTACTCTAAACTGTTACTAAACAAGTACCTTGTTAAGGTAACTTGATTTTTGAACCAGGACATTTCTACTACTCTATTTCATTATTCTCTTTGGACATCAGGCACCTGTTTCTAACATAATCTCTATTGTTTTGAACAGTCCTTTCTCTAAGAACATGATCTTCAGCAAGCTTACACTGCTCACACTCCAACTTGGTGGCAAGGTGTCCTTTTGAAATGTGTGCTTTGAAATGTTTCATGACAGCAGAAACTTCCAATTTGCTCGACGGCTTTTTGACAACTCTTCTTCGGATGACAACTGCCAATCACAAGAACATATTTGATAACCATTATACATTTAGTTTAGATTCACAACTTTCTTGGAATAACTTTTTGATGCACTCAAATGTAGCATTTGTGGGTCATCGAGTTTGTTATTTACCAAAGTAACATTTACTTAAGTTAAATTAAAATGAGTATAAAAACAGAGAGCATTAAGAATCCAAGATGTAGTAACTTGAATTGTACTCATAGTATTCTTTAAATAAACTTTACATACCTCTTGCTAATTAACTTAAGGTTGTATCATAGTACTCTTGACGTATTTTTCGCAATGTTGAACAACCAGCAGACAAACTGCGTTTTGGTATTCCATTAGTTGGACAAAGCTTTAGGATCTAATCCTTGCATGT